>NC_082382.1:3249491-3546991 GCF_031168955.1 Gadus macrocephalus | reverse complement strand
GATTGAGAGAACTATGTTGTTTGTTATATGTCGTGTGGCCGCAGTGCCACCTGGACTAGCAGTGAATGTGTACATGCCGCTGGGCTATTTTCATGTTGGCCTTCTTAAAGATCTTCCTCTATATTGTTCTATGTCTTTACGTCTTTATGTCTGTGCGTGTGTGAGGGAGAGGGAGAAAGATGGCGCACGTTGAACTGTCAAATGATACGATCACACTCAATCACAGTGGTGCGATTAGTCTGTGTTGTTACTGTACTGTAAACTTGCCTCGTACGGGACCGCAACCACCCCAACCCGTTCCGAAAATGTCTTCCCGGCCGTGCCTCTGCCAAATTCAGGTGTTTTGATCAAGGTTTTTTTTTTTGACCAGCAACCTCTTGAATTCATACAGCAACTGTTAAGCAACTGCAACAAATTATTTCTGGCGCCGCCACTGGATATTAGTAACCCTAACACAGTATATGAGTTCCCGAAATTCAGCTGTGGTGCAGAATTACAGACACTACGAGCCAGTTGCACATTAAGCTTCCCCAAATGCGCCGTTTCGTTGTCTGTAGCTTTAATGCAAATGAGGAGGAGAGAGGCTGGTCAAGGAGTGGCCCTGAGCAGCTTTCGGCCACGGTACCATGCGCTCTGTTTACAGTGGATGTATCGCAATGGCGAGGCACACACAGCCTTTTGCCGTGTTCTGTAAATATTCTAGAACCCGGGTGCTCCAGCGGGAGTCCAGGAACTCTATATCTAAATAATATCATATTATTATAGATATCTATATCATATAATATATATTATCACGGCCAAAAGCTGTGTCCGCCTCCAGACGATATTATGAATCTCTGGTTCTTCCACGTCCATATCAATCTGAAGTAGACTGAACCACCACATGGAGGAGAAAGCGATTGTTGCCAGCGATTGTTGACCGCGATTGTCTCCGCTTCCCACTGCCCACTGCCGAGGGATCACCGCCAAGGCGGTGGTCCCTCGGCAGTGGGCAGCGGGAAGCGGGAGACAATCGCGGGCAACAATCCCTTTCTCCTCCATGTCGTGGTTCATCTACTTCAGGAAGTCAGCTTTGACTTCCTGAAGTTCAAAGTTCTTTTCTCCCAATTCCTTCTCAACCATGGCTGAGATAACCCCCACTACGAGTCTTGTTGGGGAAATACCAGAGACGAGAGTCCGACGTGTTATGCGCCATAACACCAACAGCAGAACAGTTATCCAAATAACAAGGAAGTGTACAACACTTGCTTTACAGTCCTTGAGATCTATATCTTGATAATATCGTATAATACATAGATCTCTATATCATATAATACATATTATCACGGCAAAAAGCTGTGTGTGCCTCCAGACGATATTATGAATCACAAACGACTGCGTCGGGTTCTCTGAAGTCTCTGGTTGTTCCACTTCCACATCAATCTGAAGTAGACTGAACCGCGCACTGCCAGCTGCCCGCTGCCCGCTGCCTGCTGCTGGACGGTGGTGCCTCGTGGCAGCGGGCGGTGGGGCAGCATGTCGCAGTTCATGTACTTTAAGCCAAAATTCCTTTCCCCCAATTCCTTCTCAACCATGGCTGAGATGACCCCAACTACAGTCTTGTTGTGGAAATACCAGAGACGAGAGTCCGACGTGTTATGTGCCATAACACCAACAGCAGAACGGTTATCCAAATAACAAAGAAGTGTACAACACTTACGTTACAGTGTGTGCAATCACACACACACACACACACACACACACACATGTGGCGCTCGCACGGTCGTAGCTCATTGTCTCATTGGCAGGCCAAATTCTCTGGGCGGGCAAGGCAGAGGAAGGGGAGGTAACTTGGCCCCTTATGATGACATATGGGGCCATATTCCAAATCAGCGCGCCTGAGCTTCCACTTTTTCAAAGGCGAGCAGGATACCTAGTGCTCGTTTTACACCAAACGCAAGTTTTAGCCCCTGGGGGACGATAGGCAGTGTGTAACGTGTGATTTTCATGCCATGGCACCTTTAAATAAATAATTATGAATTCAAAACGATAATTTTCTAAATTTTCTGATGCATGGATGCCAGGACTTAAAAATACACCTCATCAATACCACCTCAAAACACAAGAGGTTACAGTCAGCAGTTACCTCAAGATACTGTACATTATAAGTTAAGGTTCGGGGACATCAGTTAGTACACTAATACTAATACTCATCTGACAAGAAACATGAGCCCTATATCTGTCCTGCAGAATCTTTGTTCCATATCTAACCATACTATACTCATGAGGTATTAAAGCACTGAGTCATCTGTGGTGTTCTCCTGTGGTGTTCCCCTGTCCATCCCTAAGGAAGAAGTGCATGCTGCTGAACAACGTGTTCTTGATGTCAGCAGCCCTGCTGGCTCTGACAAGCCGAGCCGCCAGGTCCTTTGAGATGATCATCATTTCACGTGTTCTGGTTGGAATAAACGCTGGTATGTCCAAAGGTCAAAGTTCACATCATGTTTTATACCTTCATCACACATCTCAATGATTAAATAGAGTTCAGTCTTTGAGATTGAGGAAAGCCTCAAAAACAATGCACATGTAATATTTTTTAACATAATACTATTGTGAAATGTTTTGAATTGAAGCTTGATTCAGTTCCCAATAAGAATTTTAATTTTTACAAACAATAACTGTACCTGTCATTTTACTCACACTCAAATGGGCAACCCTCCCTCTGCAGGTATCAGCATGAACGTGCAGCCCATGTACTTTGGGGAGAGTGCTCCCAAGCACCTCCGGGGGGCGGTGTCGCTGTCCTGTGCCGTCTTCACGGCTTTCGGGGTGGTGCTGGGGCAGGTGGTGGGGCTCAGGTTGGTAGACCAGATATAATCAGCACATATACATTTCAAACAGATGATATGTATGTCAGCAGGTGTTAGACAAAGGGCTTTTTAAGTGGCCATCATGGGCCCTCAAACCAAGGATTTGTTTAAGAAGTGGTTCAAACACCGGTAAACTACTGAGAATGAAACTATGACTAACAATTATAAGTCAAGATAGGGCACACTGGACTATCCTTTACCAAAGAAAAGGAGAAATTACATCCCACAATTCCTTGCAGCAGGGACACTTTAAGCGCTGCACCATTCAGCTGTTCACAGAAACAATTGTGACCGACAATTATTTTCTACAATCCTAGGAATTGGCTTCTATGTCATAAATATGAGTGGATAGGTTCACCGTTAGCAACCATTATCGATGTGACAACTATTTCCCTTGTTTCCCTTTGGTGACTGGGAGCTTTTATGATTATTATTTTTTGTGAATTTGAACTTTTGTACTGAGGCAGCATTTTTCACCGGGTTATCCAAGTTTATACAGCCTGCATGAAACAACACAGTAAGAACGCACAGGGCAAAGTATCTCGGATACGTCCTTATGACTTCTCATTCACATCTTTCCTTGACCTCATGACGTTTCCCATCAAGGTCATGAGGTCATCAAGAAGTCATTTAATTGGAGTATCCGACAGTAACAACAGAGTAGATCCCTATGCTAAAGGAAGGGATCCTTGAAGCACCTTTCCTTAGCATTTAAAGAATTCTAACAGCTGTTATCTAGCCTGGCTAACGCCAGACATCATCTAAATCTACATTGAGAAGAGGTCTTCATTTTCATTATCATTTTTTCGTATTAGAGGCGTGGTTTTAGATTGCCCAGAGACGTTTATTGGGCGCTACAAATGTAAGTAAAATGTATTTATAAAAGCACATTTAAAACAGTCTGCACTGACCAAAGTGCTGTACATAGTGCATTCAGCAGGCAAAGATGAAGGCAAAATAACATTAGAATAAAATACAAATAAAAGACATGAAACCGGACATCCACACACAACAAAGGCAGTAGTGCAGAGGTCAGATAGTTAATGCGGAGGGAAGGCAAGGTTGTACAGATGGGTTTTGAGCCTTGATTTAAAGGCATAAATGGAGGGGGCATCACGTGAAGCAGCTACAGCGAAGGCCCGGTCACCTTTTTGTTGCAGTATGGAGCGGGGGATGTGTAGAAGACCCTTATTAGAGGATCTAAGGGACCTAGTGGCTGAGGGGGGGTGTAAAAGGTCTGATATATAAGATGGGGCCTGACCATTGATGGCTTTGAACACCATAAGAACAGTCTTAAAAATGATCCTTTGTTGTACTGGCAGCCAGTGAAGGGAAGCAAGAACGGGAGTGATATGCTCCCACTTTTTTGACCCAGTCAACAGTCTTGCTTCTGCATTTTGGACTATTTGGAGGCGTGATATGAGGGACTGAGGGAGACCAAGGTAGAGGGAGTTACAGTAATCCAGCCGTGATGTTATGAAAGCATGGATGACTATTTCCAGATTGTAGTATGATAGGGAGTGCAGCATAGGTATAGCCAGGCTAGCTGTTATCATGGCTGCCACTTACTTTCAGGTCATTTCACTCAATTAGTAACCTCTAGTAACCTTCCGAAGCAAAAAAGACTATTCAACGCAGGCTTGAACTTCCACTTGGCGTTTTGGATGTTTGATTGATGCTCTGTTTCTCTCTTGTGGGGAAATAACTAAACTGTAATCATGATATCTGTATTTAGCTTGTGCTTTTTACAACAACTTTAACTGTATTCCTTTGACCACACAAATGATACAGGCTCCCGATGTAAGGCATAATCATTTCTTCCAGAATTTCGCTGATGCGACAAAAACCCCCAACTTCAATACTTTTCCTGACAGTGGCTAAACCTTTCACTCCTGTCCATGCTTACTAATATAACCTTATATTCTTCCGCCTCACATGTCCTGCCTTTCTACGAATCAACTGCCCTCCCGTAACCTTTCTCCTAAAGTAGCACCTTACCTTTGAACCTTAACATTACTCCAGCATACAAAAACAATACACGCCCTCAGAAAGAACACTGGCACATGATCTGATCCCCTACTTGAGTGTGAGATTCCCGGCTTAAAAGCGAAAAACATTCATAACAAGCTATAGGACACGGGTCTAAGGGTACCATATGCAATAAGAAGACTTTAGTAGAATGAGTGAAAAACTCAAAATAACAGTGAAATACATTGTATACATGGCACTTGGCTTTAACTTCTCTCTGGTCAATCAATGTCAAATGCTTTCCGTCTTTCCTTTCTTTTACAAATATATCATTTTGAATTGAGTAGATGATAATGCAAAGGGTGTTATTCACATTGATCTGAGAACACATGAACAAAAGATGCAGGACACAGGAACACTTTTTGTTTTTGTAGTCCATATTATACCAAGAACGCAGTGATCCATCCTCTGGTTCAATAACAACACCATTCACCAAGCATATCAGGAGGCCTCCGGTTCCTTCTGGACCGGCTTCAGGGTGCTGATTTACCCGATGGAAGTCCAACAAGTCCAGGATCTTTGCGCCCAACACTCCCTTTGTGGGGCCCACTGGGACTGCCTTCCTGGTTCTAACCCCACCTCAGGGGATGCAGCTTCCGAAATCGGGCCTTGAACAAGGCTGTCAGTCCCTGAGGAGATGACCCACAAGTTGAGGAGGCCAACGTCAAGAGGGTCTGGATTCAGAAGGGGTGGCGACACCTCCACTGGGGCCCATCCCTCCACAAAACAGGGGGAACAACGTCCAACGGTACCTGTGAGTGATAAGGCTTCAGCTTGTGGACCACCTTCACTTTCACTCTTGGTCCTCCCTGGAGTAGCTAGACTAAATCATCTAGGACGTCACCCACCAATAAATATGGGCCCTCATAAGCAGGAAGGAATTTCTGTACCTTGTATTTCACTTTCTGAATGCCTTTCACCAGGGGCCAAACTGTGTCACCGACCTCGTGCTGCATACTGCAGATGTTCTTGTCATACTGGGTTTTAGCTCCTTCCACAGACTGTCCCAGAGCTTCACTGGGAAAGGTCCAGTCCTTCTCTTGGCTTTATGACATGGAGAGGAGGTGTCCTGGCTTCACTGTTCTTTGTTGGAAAACCCGTAACCAGATCAATGGTCATGTTGGGTGTCAGGCCTGTAGTGCTATGCTTGGTTGCATAGCTCCACTGGAGTAGGCTTTTTAGCAGCAATCACAAACTTCCCGTTTACCGTTGTTGCCAATCTGGACGGGGAGGGCCACTTCCCAGAGAGCGGCTACAGTCCCCGGAGGATGCCTAGCAGAACCTCCACTTCGGATGGTGGCAATGAGGTCTTACACTAATTGGAACAGCCTCTGTTAGAGAGGAGCAGAACGCTCCTCAGAGCGCTTACAGCAATAACAGAGTTCGTAATTGTACAACTGTACATTTCTTATTCGTACTTATCCTCCCTAGCGTCGCTGGAATGGTCCTCTGGGGCCATTGCTTTCGCTGTCAAGTAGAGGGCAGTTTTTCTGAAGATGTCCTACACCAGCAGAGAAGTGGCATCTGACCTCAAGTTTGATGAAGCTAGCCTGGCTACCCCTTCCGTATCCTCGATTCATGGTGGGGCTCAACACTCCAGGTGGGGGCCAGCCTCAGTGAAGACGTTCTCGCTCGACATGTTGGTGCACCGGAGCCCCCCGGGGTCTACGCTCCACCACACCCTGTGCGCTTACTCATGAGCACGGGCTCACATGGGCGGTCGCTCCTCCCGCAGCTTCTGGAAGGTTTCCACGTCACCAAGTGGGTTGGTAATAATCTCCACACAGAGAGCGTCATTCTCTGGCTCAGGATAGAGGCCATATGCAATGCAGACAAATATCATCCCTCAGCGTACACTCGTGGGGCATCATGCTGTCGCATGTTCAGCCTAGGCATGTTCAGAGGATGGCTTGTCATTTATTGTCGCTGTATGTGAACTAAGTGAGCCTTTGCGGACCAAATGTGGCATCCTCACGGCCATCACACATATTAGTTTATACAGCTATTTGTCGGCTGTCACCTCTGGAATGGAAGGGTTTGAAATGCAAACCAATGTCAGGGCCAAAGGGCAGCTATTACTGCCATGGTCGTGCTGGGACTTATTCACCTAAACATGAATAAACCCTCATTGGAAAGATATTAAACTATTTTAATTAGTGGTGACCGTAAACCGTAGGACAGAGAGCAACCTATTGACAAACATCGGAGTACTTAAGCATTTTTCTACCAGGGTATTCGTTTTTTTCAATCCTTTACTAATCTGGAATGTCTTTTAAATTTAAATATCATCATTTTGGTGCTTGATATTGTGATTTATATTTGTATAATCTGATAAATCACAGATATTAATTATGGTATCATGATATCATAATTTTTCAAATTGAATGAAATATGTATGTATAAACACACTCACACACACAAAATCATTGCCATAAGCAGTGTTTGCGACATGTTTCATTGGTCTTGGTCTCCAATTGTTTCCTTGGCAGGGAGATCTTAGGCAGTGAACCATACTGGCACTACCTCCTTGCGAGTAACGCCATTCCTGGCTTCATCCAGCTGCTCACCCTGCCCTGGTTCCCCGAGAGCCCCAGGTACCTGCTCATCGACCGGGGCGACAAGGAGGCCTGCATCAAAGGTAGCACACATATGGATATAAACATGGATATATATGGACAAATATATGTTGCAAGCGCTGTGAATGTGGCGCATGCCATGCTGTTTTCTTTCATTTCTGTTATATATCATTTCTTTTTTTTAGGGTAGCATATAGAGAGTGAGAGAGTGAGAGAGAGAGAGAGAGAGAGAGAGAGAGAGACATACACACACACCCGTGGACATTTATATTTATTTATATATCAGATGTGGCTCCCCTTGGCTCCCCTAACTGTCACCAGGGCCCCGTTTCCCGAAAGCATCGTTGGTAACGAACGTCGTGAATACGCTCATAGCTAACGAGGACTCCAGGGGTACCCGTAGGATGCTAAGATCATCGTTAGCCTACTATAGCCTCAGTGGCATCAGTCGAGCCTGCCATCGCCTCCCTAATTCTGGCCCCTGATGAGGCTCTGAGGCCAAATGCCAGGTGTCCTCGGCCACAGTGCAGGGTCACAGACGACCTGTCAAAAGTCTACGATGCAGCGGGCGCATGGGTCGTATTGGGAACTCCCTTTCCCACCTGTTGCTGGGTCTTTCCACCTCTCTGCAGCATGCCCAGGTCGAGCCGTCGCTGCAGAGTCTGAGTGACGCCTCATTGCAGGGTTTTGCCCTCATGTCGAGGGAGTTAGGGCGCACTATGTCCACCCTCGTACAGACTCGCCGCCAGGTGTGGCTTGCGCAGTCGCCCCTGACAGAGACGTGTAGGAGGGTCCTCTTTGCGGTGCCGGTGGAACCAGGGGAGCTTTTTGGGTCAACTGCCCTGGAAGCACTGGAGGGGGCTGCCCGAGCTAGGCAGACCAGGCAGCAGCTGTCCGGTCTGAATAGGAGTGTGTCCGCTCCTAGCAGGCCTGGGGGCCCCTCGGCAGGCCCCCAGCGGCGCTTTCAGACACCTGATTACTCCGGTGGCCTACGGAGGTCTCAGCGGCCTGCGCAACAGCCTACGGATGGCTTTCGGGCCCCCGAACGTCTACCTTCCTGGGTTAAAAAGCGTAAAAATATCTCCCCATCAAGGCCAACAGCAGAGTAGCCTACGAAAAGAATAGACTGCAATAATATGAATGCTAAAGATATTAAAACACAATTGATTAGGCCTAGGCCGACATATGTATCAGTCCTAATCCTGAATGCAGTGTGCGTAAATTTTTTCACAGCATTTTCCCCCCTGAAATAATTCCATATTAACAAAAATCAAAAATAGCTTGTGTGACAACTACATTTATCTTAATGTGCTGATTTCTGAAACGTGCTTCGCGCAGCAAAGAGAGCCGACTTTATCTGATTCCGCCTAAGGTTTCATTGACTGGCGCGCACTCTCTAGAATGTTTGTAGACATAAAAAATGCAACGCTCCATAATTCAAACACAGAGGCTAGGCATTAACACACGGCTATTGCTGACCCGATTAGGAGAGCTTGTTCTAGATCCTGCCCAAATTGTTGGGCGGGATGGTCTTTTTACACTGCCAAGCCGGTTTGGTCGCAGCTTGGCACGCTCAGCGATTTTACCTTCTTATCTCAAGTTTCCTTTGTAAAACCGAGGGGGTCAAATCCCCCTTTCGTCACGGCACAGGCTTTCTTGGTTCACTGGAGAAGGCGGGGCTGCGCACGGAGTCTCTGACCTCTTTAGAATAATTTGCATTATTGCATACTCCCGAATGTTACATTTTTTATGAATGAAGACACCCGCATGCAATAATGAGTTCACGTCTGAGCGTAGACTACAAACGCGATTAACTGTGGTCAGGGATGTTCGTTACTGTCTAGACACGGTCCAATAAATAGTGAACTGCATCCGAGCCTCAACGAAGAGCCTATAGTGCTTAATGCAAACAATCGCAACAAAAAACGCCTGCAAAAATTCTCCGACACCCGCTGGTCTCAGCATGTTGCATGTCTACAGTAGCCTATGTCTTCTGTCATTGATCAATATGAGGACATTTTAACCACGATGGTTGAATTAAAATCAGAGGGAGACAGCAAGTGCAGCTCGAAAGCGACCTCCCACACAAGAGCAATGGAATCATTTGATTTTATTATGTGCCTTGTGACGTGGCGTTTGATGGGTACATTTTGGCTGCGCATGTATTTTTGGAATTTTTAATTGCTGCAATAAATTATGTTGTTGTTGACTTCTAATATGTCTCTATCTTTGATGTTGAAATCTAACAGTAGTCTATGAGTAATATATCGGCGGTAACCACTGTTTTTGGTTGCGAAATTGCGCCAGCTGGGCATTCCGTGGTATTGGATGTGTTTTAATAAAACGTATCCAATGCACGGAATGTCCGCTGGTGACGCCACTGAGGCTATAGTAGGCTAACGATGATCTTAGCATCCTACAAGTACCCCTGGAGTCCTCGTTAGCTACGAGCGTTTTTACGACATTCGTTACCAACGATGCTTTCGGGAAACGGTGTGAAAACTGTACGATGCTCGTACGACGCAATTCATGATCCACTTAGGCTAACGATGCTTTCGGGAAACGGGGCCTAGGTCCAGGCCCTGTGTGTGTTATGCTCTATGTGTGTGTGTCTCTGCCCGCCCTGTGTGTGTTATGCTCTATGTGTGTGTCTCTGCCCCCAGCCCTGAGGCGGCTGCGGGGCTGTGAGGTGCAGGCGGGCGAGCTGGACGAGATGCTGCAGGAGCAGGCCCAGAGCAGCGGGGTGCGGCCCAGCAGGCCCTGGGAGCTGCTGGCCGACCGCGCCCATCGCTGGCAGCTGCTCTCCGTCATAGTCATCAGCAGCGCCATGCAGCTGTGTGGCAACGACTCGGTGAGGGGGGAGGGGGGACAGAGGGTGAGGGCCCTCGAGAGGGTTAGGGCCCTAGAGACGGTTAGGGCCCTAGAGACGGTTAGGGCCCTAGGGAGGGTGAGGGCCCTAGAGACGGTTAGGGCCCTAGAGATGATTAGGGCCCTAGAGAGGGTTAGGGCCCTAGAGATGGTTAGGGCCCTAGAGACAGTTAGGGCCCTAGAGAGGGTGAGGGCCCTGGAGAGGTTGAGGGCCCTAGAGAGGGTTAGGGCCCTAGAGAGGGTGAGGGCCCTAGAGAGGGTTAGGGCCCTGGAGATGGTTAAGGCCTTAGCTACGGTTAGGGCCCTAGAGAGGGTTAGGGCCCTAGAGACGGCAAGGGCCCTAGAGACGGTGAGGGCCCTAGAGAGGGTGAGGGCCCTAGAGAGGGTTAGGGCCCTGGAGACGGTTAGGGCCCTAGGGAGGGTGAGTCCTAGGGAGGGTGAGGGCCCTAGAGATGGTTAGGGCCCTAGAGACAGTTAGGGCCCTAGGGCGGGTTAGGGCCCTAGAGATGGTTAGGGCCCTAGAGACAGTTAGGGCCCTAGAGAGGGTGAGGGCCCTAGAGAGGTTGAGGGCCCTCGAGACGGTTAGGGCCCTAGAGACGGTTAGGGCCCTAGAGAGGTTGAGGGCCCTAGAGACGGTTAGGGCCCGAGAGAGGGTGTGGGCCCTAGAGACGGTTAGGGCCCTAGAGACGGTTAGGGCCCTAGAGACGGTTAGGGCCCTAGGGAGGGTTAGGGCCCTAGAGAGGGTTAGGGCCCTAGAGACGGTTAGGGCCCTAGGGAGGGTTAGGGCCCTAGAGATGGTTAGGGCCCTAGAGACGATTAGGGCCCGAGAGAGGGTTAGGGCCCTAGGGAGGGTTAGGGCCCTAGAGATGGTTAGGGCCCTAGAGACGATTAGGGCCCGAGAGGGTTAGGGCCCTAGAGACGGTTAGGGCCCGAGAGAGGGTGAGGGCCCTAGAGACGGTTAGGGCCCTAGAGACGGTTAGGGCCCTAGAGACGGTTAGGGCCCGAGAGAGGGTGAGGGCCCTAGAGACGGTTAGGGCCCTAGAGACGGTTGGGGCCCTAGGGAGGGTTAGGGCCCTAAAGAGGGTTAGGGCCCTAGGGAGGGTTAGGGCCCTAGGGAGGGTTAGGGCCCTAGAGAGGGTTAGGGCCCTAGGTCAGGGCAGAAAGAACTTCATGTTTTCTGCCCATATTGTAAAACACCAACAAATTGTCTGCGTCCAATCAGCGACCAGAGGGAGTGGCTGAGATCAATGACGTTAAACTCAGCTCTCATTGACGGACGTCTTCACGCACGGTGATTGGTTTGTTTACAGCCAGCGAGCAACGTGATTCCCAGCCAAATGTTAGCGATTGGTTATGGCAGATCCAGAGTGGCGCTTGGCAGATCCAATAGTTGTAAAATTCCCCGCCTTCAAGTGAGTTAACGTTTGTCAATTGAGTAGGGCCCCGTTTCCGGATAACGATGGATCCATGCTCGTACGATCATTCTCACGATTGAAAATCCATCGTTAGAATGATCGTGGACGCAACAAATATCCGACCTACTGCCATTATTTTGCTGTTTTCTTTGGGTGCTTTATCCATTTTGTATTGTGCTGTGCTACTGCCCTTCTGGGCCAGCCGTGTCTTGATAGAAACGTAATCTGAGGGGACTAGCTTGGTGGAGGATTACCTATCAGATTATCATTTTAGCCCCGGGGTTTGGTGGCTGGTTCCTCTGACTCTGTGCTGGCAGCAGGTTGTCGGCACTGCGTTGTTTGTTTCTATAATTCATCTGTACATGATATATATACACAGGTATCAGGTGCACAATCATGTTTGAGACCGGGACGTGTTGACCTGTCTACGCCCAGGCCTGTTAGAAATGTGATATTTCACCATCAATATTTGACACGGTGTTTTGATGCGTGCAATGTGTCTCATGTAGCCTATCTATAAATAATAATATCAAGCAGCTTTAAGATGCTTTTATCCAAAGTCACATACAATGGATAATATAATTGATATTATATATTTTCAGGATATATTATCATTGAGCAGAGGAGTTAGACCTATTGCTCAAGCCTGTAGGTTTTTATTTTTGCAATGGATTGTACTTTCCAATACAAAACGCTGTGTATTTCTATGCATGGTACAATGGGATTGATGCAGTGAATTAGGGCTCATAACATGGGCTATGTAGAAAATGCTCAGCTGAGCTTATAAGAGGTGAGTTATTTGAGCTGAAGCACACAGAACAACTCATGAACCGTTGCAGAACACTTGTCCTATTGTCCCTCCAGATCTATTTATATGCATCATACGTGTTTAAAGAGGCTGGGATTTCCGTAGAGAAGATCCAGTACATTACCATTGGTACTGGCACATGTGAATTCTCTGCCTGTATTCTGTGTGTAAGTATAGTGTTTGTCCTTATTCATTGTGACACTATAGTGTGTGTCCTTATTCTGTGTGTGAGTGTAGTGTGTGTGTTTGTGGTCTGTGTGACACTATAGTGTGTGTCATTATTCTTTGTTACATTATAGTGTGACACAGCATAGTGTGTGTATTCTATGTGTGAGTATAGTGTGTGTCCTTATTCTGTGTGTCAGTATTCTGTAGTTCAGTAGTGTCAGTATTGTGTGTTTCACTATAGTGTGTGACAGTATAGTGTGTTTCACTATAGTGTGTGTCAGTATAGTGTGTTTCCCTATAGTGTGTGTCAGTATAGTGTGTTTCACTATAGTGTGTGTCAGTATAGTGTGTTTCCCTATAGTGTGTCTCAGTATAGTGTATTTCACTATAGTGTGTCTCAGTATAGTGTATTTCACTATAGTGTGTGTCAGTATAGTGTATTTCACTATAGTGTGTGTCAGTATAGTGTATTTCACTATAGTGTGTGTCAGTATAGTGTGTTTCCCTATTGTGTGTGTCAGTATAGTGTATTTCACTATAGTCTGTGTCAGTATAGTGTGTTTCCCTATAGTGTGTGTCAGTATGTTGTGTTTCATTATAGTGTGTGTCAGTGCTTTTGTGTTTCCCTATAGTGTGTGTCAGTATAGTGTGTCTCTCTATAGTGTGTGTCAGTATTCTTCAATGGGTACACGAGAAGTAGTGAGCTAGACTCGTTATCCATCTCAACTTAAACCCTCAATTCTGAATAATGGAATATTAATAATATTAATAATTTGTACCTGCTAAATTATTTGATTAGTACCTGCTAAAGGTGAAAGGTTGATCATGTCACATACAATCCTAACAAAAGAACAATAGTTATTTGTGATATTTTCTTCCAGAACCTTCTGATAGAGCTGAAAGGGCGCAGGTTCATGTTGATGGGGGGCTACATCCTGATGTGCTGCTGGGCGGTGGTCTTCACCATCGCCCTGTCCTTTGAGGTAACCACCAACACAACTCTGAATGCCTTTCTCTGGGTTTGTAATGAATGTAATCCAAGAGCATCAGGGATATTTCTAGCGCTACAAAGATTCTTTTGATGGACAAATTGTAATGGACAGGGAATAGGCATTTACATTTAGACATTTAGATCAGGGCGTTACGCTTTTATCCAAAGCGATTTACAATTAGTACATTTGTCAGAAGAAAGCATTTTATATGTTAAAGGCATAAAACATATTTTTCTGGTTTCCTAGGTATTTCATCAAAGTGCCTGGTGTGGTTGCTTTAGGGAATATTTGAAACATCAGGTTTATAGCATAAACAAAGTTTACATTAATCTAAAACAAATTGTTTTGTTTTATATATTCATCTTAACATTTAGGGCATCTAGCGGATGCCTTTATCCAAAGCGACTTACAATAAATACATTTGTCAGAAGAAGGAGAAACAACAATATATCGCTGTCAGTACAGTAAGGATGTTTAAAGAACAAAGCACAAAGCACTTAGAATCGCTAGGTTAACCCATTCCCCCTATGCAACAAAGATATCCAGGATATGATATAGATATACCTATGTTCATTGAAAGGCGTTGTTCTTCATTCGATGTTGTAAAGCTGTGATTCCTGTGTCTGAACTCAATAGCATGTGGTCTCCTGGATGCCCTACCTGAGTATGACCTGCATCTTCACCTACATACTGAGCTTTGGCATGGGCCCAGGTCGGTCCACACTCACTACTCATTTGAGCTGTTCGTAGCTTTGGGAACTTTTTCCAACGTATCCCATGACATTCACCCTCACCTCTCCAACTGACCTATATCATCACATTTACCTTGTTTTAATACACCCTGAACCTCCAAGAATAAGAATCATTTAGAAAATGAATAATAAATGCAATGTAACAAAACGTGTCTGATCAGAACGTGTGGCATAAAAATATGAACAGGATTGGATTTCTTTAGGATCATATTTTGGCATTTAAATAGGAACATGATTTGAATTCTTTAAGATTAGAGTTAGGGTCACTCATTATGATTCGGCCCCAAAGGGATAAACTCACCGAACTAATAACTATTGATACGTTAACACAAAAGCCAATGGGTCAGAGGCTGCTAAATAGATTAGCACAATCCACTAAAACGTCCCCCTGAAGATGTGATGAGAGACACCCGCTCACGTGTGACTCAAGCACACATTCAGAGCAAAGACGGCAAACATCTGCGATGGCGTCACCTTGGTACAGCCCACCACGCTGGGTCTAGGGGTGCTGATGTGTGTGTGTGTGGCCCCCCAGTGGGGGTGACGGGGTGCTGATGTGTGTGTGTGTGTGTGGCCCCCCCAGTGGGGGTGACGGGGTGCTGATGTGTGTGTGTGTGTGTGTGGCCCCCCAGCGGGGGTGACGGGGTGCTGATGTGTGTGCCCCCCCAGCGGGGGTGACGGGGTACTGATGTGTGTGTGTGTGTGTGGCCCCCCCAGCGGGGGTGACGGGGTGCTGATGTGTGTGGCCCCCCCAGCGGGGGTGACGGGGTGCTGATGTGTGTGTGTGTGTGTGTGGCCCCCCCAGCGGGGGTGACGGGGTGCTGATGTGTGTGTGTGTGTGTGTGTGGCCCCCCCAGCGGGGGTGACGGGGGTGCTGCCAACGGAGCTCTTCAGCCAGACGGCCCGGCCTGCCGCCTACATGATCGCCGGCTCCATGATGTGGATCAACCTCTTCATCGTCGGGATGCTCTTCCCCTTCTTAGTGGTACGGTCCGTTGGCATACACACACTTACACACGCATACACACACACACACACACACACACACATACACACGTATAAACACACACACACACACACCCACACACACAAATATAAACACACGCATACACACTCATACACACAAATACACAAGTATACAAATACACACACATATACACTCATATATACACAGACACATAAACATACATATCCATACGCATATACACCCACCAACATACACACACATAAAAACATACACAAACGCCCATACACACACGCATAAACACACATATACACAAACGCCCATACACACACACGCATTCATACATATATACAGAAGCATACACACAGAACACACAAACATAAACACAGATACACACACAGATACCCACATAAACACAGACACATGCAAACATATACATACACACACACACATACAAACACATCAACACACATATACACACACACGCATACACACATATACTTATCTTCTGTCTGTCCTACCGCAGAGTTCCCTGGGCCAGTATTGCTTTGTGCCGTTCGCTGGGGTCTGCCTGTTATCTGCCATGTTTGTTGGCTTCTTTCTCCCTGAGACAAAAGGCAAGACCCTCTCAGAAATCACCAGCGAGTTCAACAAGCTCAACTTCAAAGGCCAGCAGGAGAAGAGTTTGTCTCCTACCCAGTATCAGCTTGGGGAAGTGGGCCTCTCCACCTCTCTATAGAACACTTTTATTTTGTCTGCTAGCTTCTGTATACATCAGCGGTTGTCAAAGTGGTACGAGTGTCCCGGGGGTACCTGGATGGACCAAGGGGGTGCTCGAAATGAGTCTCTGATTTATCCCCCTAACAGTCTGACGGTACGAAACAAGTCTCAGTACGAAACAAACAAATGAGCCCGGTGTCACAACACCCCCCTTCCTCTGAACCATGAAGGAAACTCGCACTGACAGATGTACTCAGCCCACCCCTGGTTGTTGATGAACGTTGCCATGAAGACTGAGACATTTTGTCTGAAAGATTACCAAATGTTTTTTAGTGTCTAGTCAGTAGTGTTTGATTAGTTGAGAACTGACACATTTATTAATATTTTCGAAAGCACAGATCTTGGAAAGTATTCGGTGGGGCACACACACCTATGTTTTGATCTTTGCGTGGATGTCACGACTATGACAATAGAGCAAAATAATTAACTTGTAACCACTAACCATGATCAATCGAATAAAAAAGTATGTTTTCGTGCAAAGGAAAATACAATTCCTGTAATACATTGCTCTTCATAGCCTTATGTAGATTAAGCTTAATCACACCCTTTTGAAAATAATTGTTAATGATGGATGAACAGCCCAAACACAAATGTCTCAGTAAGGACATATGGAGCCTGCTGATGGTACGGCCTGTTGTGATGCTTGGTGAGCTAGTCCAGTACAGTACAATGTGTGGCTATAGTCCAGGTTGTTACTGACCGATTCTGTTGACCTGATGTGTTATGCTGTGAGCGTGAGTTTAGGTGCAGACCTAAACCTAACCTGTTTGAAATCCGAATAAAAAGCAGGAAACAGTTGAAGTTCTGTCTCGTATTATATGTTATGTATATCCACAAAACGATGACTGGGTTATTCCTTGGAGCACATTAATTTACTATTTCAACAGTTAAGCACTTGCATTTCTATGTGATTTTAGTGTATTTATAAGACGGGATGGTTTAAGTCAACATATGTCAAGCGGGAAATATTTAAGCGGGGACATATTATGAAAACAACACTTTTCCTGGGATTTGGGGTGTGGTTTTGAGTGTCTGGTGCTCCAACACGCATGCAAACTTTGAAATAAGTCTGAACATGATTTTTTGAGTGAGACATGCATTTTTTAAAGTACCCCGCCCACAGTTAACAAACGAGCGAGTCAGTTTCGGCTCCGCCTCCTACATAGGAAGGGGATTTTGTGGACCAGCAGACGAGCAGCTCCGGCGGGGGGAACTCGGCGGCAGCCCGGCAGCTCAGCTCCGGGAGTGCAATCCGAAGCTTCGGCAGCAGTCCGGAGGAGAAGACATGGAGGAGAAAGGGGTTGTTATCCCGGAGCTGAGCTGCCGGACTGCCACCGAGCTACCCCCACCGGACTTTTGCCGTCGAGGTGTCCGGGCTCGGCGGCAGTCCGGCAGGGGTAGCTCGACGGTGTACTCCTGGAGCTGAACTGCGGTAGACACGTTTATTTTTCCTAAAAGCTATTTCCAGCAAACAGCTTCAAAAACATATCTGGAACTCAAATACTATGTTTACTTGTTGGGAAAACACCATAATATGTCTCCTTTAAGTAAATGGGAGGTGAGTATGGACAATGCGGTTCAGTCACGTGAAGACAATTCTCATCTATGATTGGATTTAGAATTTGAACCAGCAGAACAAATTGTAGATACTTTATGTTAATGCCATAGGCTCTTGTCAAATTAGAGCTTGATTTGGGCATTAATAAATATATTTTCTCAGAGTGTATCATTGGCCTTTTGATGTTAATCAAAATTAAATGAAAGATTCATGTCTTTTTTTTTTTCCTTTTTTCTTGAACAAATATAAATAAATCCCAATATGCATTAATTGTATCACTTTATAAGGACAGAAACTCATATTTCATATTATTGTTGTTGTTGTTGTAGTAGATATTATTTATAAGCCGTTTATTTTCTGTTGAGTGAACTTGTTATGTAGTCCATGTATTACTAAATGTGAAGAAGTGAATCGTGGGCCAAGTCAACACACGTCACTACAGCGAAGATAGAGGAGAAGCTGAAGCTGCCACTTCCACCCAGAATAAGTAATGCATCTCCATACATTCAACTCACCATAAGTACAGGGTACATACATTAGTAATGGCCATAGCAGGCTAAATACATTACTAAGAGAAAGTCATCAAACACATTTTTCATGGTAAAAATAATAATATCTATACATCAATTTGTTCCATCTCTAGTTTTCTTTTGTATTGGTTCATCCAAGCTAGCGTCTAGGTCAAACCCCCCATACTGATGCATTTAGGCTTGCTCTTCCCAGTTGATCGTTCCAGGGCCGGCTCTAGACATTTTGGTGCCCTAAGTGATATTAACATTTGGGGGCCTGTAATGCCAAATTTGTACCGGCTGCCAAATTTGTACCGGGCGCGTCATCCATTCCAAACCTGCATGGCAGCAGATGATCGCGTCGTGCGTTGCCGGGCAGGTTTCAAAAAACATTTGCGCTCATGTTGCCAAAGACGAAATAACATAATACAGTTAACGGATCGCTAGATAACACTTGTTTTTACTTTATATTTGTATTGTATTCAATTGTTTAATCAAATTTAGCTAGTAAACTGAGTGTTTAAAACGTGTTTCAAAAAATATTCGCGCTCATGTTGCCAAAGACGAAATAACATAATACAGAAAACGGATCGCTAGATAACACTTGTTTTTACTTTATATTTGTATTGTATTTAATTGTTTAATCACATTTAGCAAGTAAACAGAGTGTTTAAAGCAGGTCAAGGATGAAATAGCACAATACAGATAACGGATCGCTAGATAGAAGGTTCGCGAATGTTCGTGAACCATTCACGTCATTCGATCATCTGTTGCCAGGCAGGTTTGGAATGGATTACGTATAGATGACGCGCCCGGTACAAATTTGGCAGCCGGTACAAATTTGGCATGACAGGCCCCTCCCTGGCGGCATGGGCAGTGTGGTAGGTTCTCCGGGGAATGGGCGTCCAACGTAGGGCAAAGAAATGTGGGCTAGGGAGTGAGGTAAAAAGAGGGAGTGGGAGATGTTATAGACTCCTGATGTTAGTTCAAGGAGAGAGAAGGGGGCATTTTATCCCCATGGTTACAACCAACAGCAGCTTTGTGATACTTTTCTAGTACCGTTGATGTGTATGTTGCGTTATAATGAGCGATGTTGTATATGGACTGTGCCACGCATCACAGCGTCACTCGGACGAGGTTATTAAATCAAACGCTGGTCAGTCGGAGCCTCACCGTCCATACACACATAGCATTATCCTTTAGGTGTCCCATCTGGACTGATATAGAGTAGATACAGTTAGCATATACATGTAGCTTCTGCTGCACATTAGTAAGCTAGACTGTATGATGTTTTATTGGTTCTCGTCCCCAATATGCATGGGGATATAAAAATAACTATATCGGCAATATTACTATATCAGCAGATATGAAAACATCATTAAAAAATTGAATCAAAGTTTTCTACAAACTCCACCATATTCTGGTTGCAAAAACAAACACACACACACAAACACACACACACACTGTATGTTAGTAACACACACATACACACACACACACACACACTGCATGTTAATAACACACATACTGCATGTAAGCAACACACACACACACATACTGCATGTTAGTTACTGTCACAACCCCACTGGTATCTAGGGAAAACCGGCACTCTGTCTAGGCAGGAGTCGAGACACATACGTGGTATAACCACAGCTGGTAGGCAACTAGCTACGGGCACATGTGTAGTGACTCACCTGGGTTCCTGGTGAGCGCTGGTCCTTCTCTCTCTTGCCATGGAGATAGCCCAAGCGTTGTGGTGAACGGTAGCTGTCTCGTTCAGTTATGGTTTACATGTTTAGACAAACACTTGACAAACAAAGACAGTGAAGGGGCGGTCACGTTCCCCCGTTGGACTCCTTAGCTCTGGTGTGTACTGGCATCTGGGTGAATGGCTTTACAAAGTCTTATCCTGCCGGGGGCTGTCACCACTGGCCACCATGCTGTGTATATCCACCATCTTGGATCCCCCAGGTGACCACAATCAACCAATCAAGGGAGCCACTCCCACCGTTACCATGACCACCAGTTACCAACCAGCTTAACCTTACCCAACAGTAGGATCGTGACATTCCTCCCCCCATAAACAAAACAAAAACACAATTATTTTTTTATTTTTCACCTATCCTTTTGTGTGTTTTTTTTTCCTAATCTTACATTTCATTATTTTATTTTTTTTTTCCAAAAATAACTTCTAACCTAAAATAGAACTCAACCATTATGTTGAAAACATGAGGATCTTGTAAATAACAAGAGAACCCACTACAAATCCGGTAGACAACATCAGTCGTAAACAAGGTCTCACACCCTAGAGAGAGCATCAGCAATAACGTTGTCCTTGCCAGCTATATGCTTCACCACCAGGTTGTAAGGCTGTAATACGAGACCCCAGCGAAATACCCTGGCGTTAGCACTACGGAACCTGGCTAAGAAAGCTAGGGGATTATGGTCGGAATAAACCACCACCGCCTGCTCACCTCCCGCAATATAGACCTCAAAATGCCTAACTGCTAAGACTAGAGCCAAAGCTTCCTTCTCTATGGTAGAGTACACTCTTTGATATGAGTTGAGTTTCTTTAAGAAGTACGCCACCGGCCGCTCATAACCATCCTCTCCTGCCTGTAGGAGGACAGCTCCTATTCCAACATCACAGGCATCAACAGCGAGAGCGAATGGCCTCTCAAACTCTGGTGCTCTGAGAACAGGGGCACTAGACAAAATGGTTTTAACTAGAGCTGTCAGTTAAACGCGTTATTAACGGCGTTAACGCAAACCAATTTTAACGGCGTTAAAAAAATTATCGTGCGATTAACGCAAATATTTTATTTACAAAAAAAAAAAAAAACTTTTTTTTTTTTTTTTTTTGGCTCAAAACAAAGAAGCAGTAGCCTGACTGCTATGTTCAAATGACATTTGTTCAAAGCAGTGTTAATTTCGTTAACGAAAAATATGACGAAAAATGTTCGTCAACGACCTTTTTTCCGTGACTAAGACGAGACGTTGACGAGCTAAAAATAGATCTGTGATAATAAAAACGATGACGAAATGTCATTTTGTTTTCGTTGACGAGACGAGACAGGACGAAAATGTTATTGGTGTGCTATTTGGACATTCAAAATGCACGATATTTTCCAATCAGTACACTCCCGTAAGGTTCTTATGCAACTGTTCACTCCTCCAGTAAATAGAACGGACCTTAGCTACGACTTGGCAACGGGAGGTATGGTCCACTCAGCTATGAGCTAACGTTATGCATTGTACATGATTCGAAATTCTTCCCAGCTTTTATTCCACAGATACTAGGGTCTATAGCATATAACCGCGTTGTCTGATTACAGTTTAATTCATTTTTCACAATTTACCGGCTCTCGTTTTGAAGAAAATCACCGCGCCATTCGTTTCAATGGGAATCGCCACGGTCTATACTTCAACATAAGGTGGACTTTGAAATTCGTCCAAGCCTTTATACCCAAGATACTATAGGGTTCATAGCATATAACCGCGTTTTCTGATTACAGTTTAATGCATTTTTCACAATTTACCAGCTATCATTTTGAAGGCGAACAGACAAGAGTACTAAAGTGTGACGTCACGTTTCGAGAGCAACAGATTTTCGGTTCTACACAAACCAAATTAACAAGGGGAAATCCTATGCCACACGAACCTTTTATAGAAAAGGAACAATCTTTTTGCGAATTGATTTCTGAGTTTGCTTTACCAATGATGTAAGTAATATTGAGAATAGATTGTCTTCATATTAAAAAAAAAAAACTAAACTAAACTAACGTTTACAAACTTTTCCTTTTCATACCCCAGGGGAATACATGAACGCCTCGTCATTTTTCGATTGGTAGTGATTTTCACCTCTTGAAATTGATTTATTTTAATTCTGAAAGAAACAACACATGGAAGCAATGGAGAACGCCATCTCTCGTTCGGTTGTTTAGAACTGAAAATCCGGTTGCCAGGACAACGTAACGTTTTCACTTTAGTACTCTATTTGAGTGGAACAACTAAACATGTGTCCATATAGCCTATATAGAGTTAGCCTAATTGAACTAGTTTAAAAAGAGAAAACATTTTGACTAAAAGTTGACTAAAATGTAAGGACTTTTCGTCGACTAAAACTAGACTAAAACTACAAAGGAAAACAATGACTAAAATGTGACTAAATATACTAAGCATTTTCGTCAAAAGACTAAGACTAAGACTAAATCTAAAATAGCTGACAAAATTAACACTGGTTCAAAGCAGTCGTTTAATTGCACTATAGGCTCTTTTTTTGTATCGTCCTGTTTTGATCAGTATATGCCAATGTTGTTATCAATAAAAAATCATTTGCACAAGACAAGCCGATGCACTTCACCATGTTGATAAGAGAATTAAAATGAGAAGAATTATGGGACAAAAAAATCAAGGGATATTTAGCATAGAAAAAGAATTTGCGACAAATCGCGATTAATCGCGAGTTAACTATGACATTAATGCGATTAATCACGATTAAATATTTTAATCGCTTGACAGCTCTAGTTTTAACCTGAGTCAATGCTACCTGACACCCATCTGTCCAGTCCCATTTCACACCCTTCCTCAATAAATTGGTAAGAGGGGCGGTCACTGCCGCAAAGTTAGGGACAAAACGGCGATAGAACCCACACATCCCCAAGATCCTTCTCAGCTGAGTCCAGGTGAAAATCCGCAATGGCCTGAACCTTAGCCAACCGAGGCTGCACCACCCCACATCCCACCTGATGACCAAGGTATGTGACCGTACCTTTACCAAACTCACATTTTGACAGGTTGATTACGAGCCCTGCCTCAGCCAACCGCTGAAATAAAGCCTTGACGTGTTCCCCATGTTCTTCCCAGTTGTCACTGACCACTACCACGTCATCTAGATAGGTGACAGTGTTTCCGAGCCCTTGGGTGAGGGAGTTCATCAACCTTTGGAAGGTGGCTGGAGCATTCTTCATGCCAAAAGGCATCACCCTGAACTGATACAGCCCATCTGGGGTTACAAAAGCTGACACTTCCTTTGCCCTTTCTGTTAATGGTACCTGAAAGTAACCTTTCAGGAGGTCGATCTTGGTCACAAACTTCTTCTGCCCCACCTGATCAATGCAATCCTCTAACCGAGGAAGAGGGAACACATCCCCTTTTGTGACCACGTTAACCCATCTGAAGTCAACACAGAACCTATCTGCTCTGCCCTCTTGAGCAACTAAGACAACTGGGGAACTCCAGGGACTGTCTGAGGGCTCAATTACCCCGATGCGCATCATATAGTCTACCTCCTCCTGTACCACCAACTTCTTACATGGAGGGAGCCTGTATGGATGCTGTTTCACAGGGTCAGCATACCCTGTATCCACATCATGTACCGCCCTATGTGTGCTACCGGGAGTATCTCTGAAAAGCGAAGGGAAAAGGTCAATCAGACGCACTACATCCCCCCGCTGGGAGTCAGTCAACTTCCCTTCCAACTCAGCACGAGCCTGGGTATTATACAACCTAGCATTAACCACGTCAGGGGACGAGTCCACATCACTAAGCTCCTCTGTACTTTCTGGGAGGTCTCTCTGAACACAAGTCACTACTGCCTCAGTTACCTCTCCCTTATAAGCTGTCATGGCATTAATGTGACAGTCGGGTCTTAGACCGCCTCTCTGGGGTACTAACAACGTAGTTGAGGTCCCCGACCTTCCTCAAGACCCTGTAAGGACCAGCAAACATAGGACCTAACGGTCCCCGTGGTCCTGCTCCTAAAACTAAGACCAAATCACCTGGATCAAAAACACGGCACACCGCCTTGCGGTCATACCTGGCCTTCATGCGAGCTTTAGCCCCAGCTAAATTCTTGGAGGCAACCTCACACGCCAACTGTAGTCGACCCCGCATTAATGAAACATAATCTAGAACATCACCGGGAGGTGCTGGCCGAATAATTTTCTCCCGCAAGAGCTGTAATGGCCCACGAACTTCATGTCCAAAAACTAATTCAAATGGCCTAAAACCCAAGGATTCAGTGGGGGCGTCCCTAACTGCGAACAACAGAAACAGGATGGCCTCATCCCACTCTTTAGGTTGACTCTCAACGAAGGCCCGTATCATGGTCTTTAAGGTTCCATGAAACCGTTCAATGGCCCCCTGAGACTGTGGGTGATAAGGTGAAGAATGCTTGACCACCACATTCAACTCGGACAAAACCTGATGAAAATGTTTGGCTGTAAAGTTGGAGCCCCTATCAGATTGAATAGAGCGGGGCAAACCAACCCATGCAAAGAACTTAAGCAAATGTTCCACGATTACTTTTGTCTTAATGTTACGTAGTGGAATAGCCTCCGGATACCTTGTGGCGGTATCCAATATAGTCAACAGGTATTCGTTTCCCTTCTTGGTTTTCGGTAAGGGCCCAACACAGTCAATCATTATCTCAGTAAAGGGCTCCCGTACCACGGGTAAAGGTTGTAAAGGAGAAACTGGCGGCTTACTGCCCTGTTTTCCCACCACCTGACAGGTGTGGCACCGACGACAAAACTCCTTTACGTCCTTGCGTAACCCTGGCCAATAAAATTGCCTGCTTACCTTGGCTAGGGTCTTTTTAAAACCCAAATGACCCCCGAATAAAGGGCCATGTGCCATGTGGAGCACTTCTCCACGGTAAGACTGTGGTAGCACAATCTGTTCATAACTGGCCCAGTCCTCACTTAGCAGGTCTACTGGCTGGCCTCCATTTCCTAAACAGAATCCCCTTTCTCACAAAGTAACCTGTTGCCACGTCGTCACTCTCTCTAGCAGACGTTGCCACTTTAACTGCATACTCAAGGGAAGGATCCTCCTTCTGCTCCTGAACGAACGTGGGTTGGCTTACCTCTGGAGCCCTAGACATCTCAGAACGGCTAACAACCCCTCTGGCATCTGACTCTGCAACATCATCACCACCGACCTCAGATGGCAACACAACCTCTGTCACCTCAGCACTCCGTAAACTCTGGGACGTCCCTATTTCGCCAGCTATATCACTGATAGGCTCTCTGACCCGCTTTAGAACGCCAGAGGTCAACCACTGAGGGAAGACGGTGTCACACAGATCCACCATTGGCTCCTCATCAACCAAGGGTGATGACAGGGCACCGGGAGCTGGTGCACCAACAGCTAGCTTTTCCCTAGCCTGAGCTCGAGTGACCACACATGAGGTAAAAACCTCTGGAAACTCTACCTCCATCTCCTTCATTTCAACCGGGTAGACTGGACAGTCTACAACCTCTGGGTTGACCCTAGTCCCTGCTATGTCGTTTCCCAGCAGCAAATCAATACCCCTCACTGGGAGATTGTTCACCTCAGCAACCTCAACACATGGTGAAACTAACTCTGATTTGAGATATATATGGTAGACAGGTGCATGCACGTAGCCACCACCTACACCATGCACCAATACATATCTGCCTGTGAATGAGGCAGGTGGAAGATCCACCACCCCTTTACACAACAGGGTTTGAACTGCCCCCGTGTCACGCAGAATTGTTACTGGCACCTGAAGACCCTCCTGAGACACTGCCACTGTCCCTTCCGAAGTGAACCCTTCATAACCCTCCAGGTCACTGGTAATACCGCTGCCAGAAGACACCAGTGCCACCGGCCTACCTGAGCTCTCAAACCGGGACCTCAGACCAGGACATTGATTCTTCTTATGCCCCTTCTTATTGCACCGGAAACACAGCATTTCCAAAGGGGATGTATAGCCTCGACCAAGAGATTGGGCACTCCTTGACTGCTGTTCACCACTAAATGAGTCAACTGGCCTTCTCCTGCCTACTTCACTTGTGAACCTCTTGCCATGAATCACTTCAGTTATCTGCAAGCTCAAGCGCTTCTCGTGGAGATTTCACTGCCCGTTCATTAAGATAAATTTCTATTTCCCTGGAAACACTAGCTTTAAACTGTTCCAACAAGACTAAGGCCCTTAGCTCTGAATAATCAAAGGCTTCCCAGGAGTTAAGCCAGCGATCAATAGCTATTTCCTGGTTCCGCCAGAAGTCTAGATAGGTTTCGCCAGGCTGCCGCCTTAGCTCCCTAAACCTAAGTCAATAGGCTTCAGGCACACTTCCATAGGCCTCTAATACAGCCTTCCTGAGTGAATCATACTCCAGACCCAACCGACAGTCTAGAGCAGCTACCGCCCTCTGTGCTTTACCAGTCATTACACTCTGTACAAGCAGAGGCCACTTTTCCTCTGGCCACTCACTCTCTTTGGCCACTTTCTCAAACATTTCGAAAAAGATATCCACTGCGTCTTCCTTAAAGACAGGCATGAATGTACGGGCCCTACCTAAATCAAAACCTGAGCCCCTGTTTTCAGCATGGTTACCGGAAGTGAAGGCCAACTTTTCCACCTCCAACCTAACCAACCTCTCTGAGTGTGCATAAGCTGCTTCTCTTTCCACTCTCTCACTCTGAAGGGTAGCTAACCGCTCCTCTTTCTCAGTCTGGAGTGTATGTAACCAATTTTAGGAGTGTAAAAGTGAATTACAGTATAATATAAGTTGGACTAACAATAAGACCAGGACCAGAATCAGAAGAGACCAAATTCGAGAGGAGCCACTGTACTGAGCAACAACAATGAGGCAGACACAAGAGTAACAATTGAGTAGCCACTCTTATATTTTACAGTGAACAAAGTAATTTGTCTGGTTCGTACAAAATGCAAAATATTATACCAAACAGTAAGAAAAATAAAAAAGTAGTGTGCACACTTGAAAAATGTCTGTTGGGGCCCTTAAAATAAAAGGAGTTGTTGCAAGTTCACCTGATTCCAAGGTTCCTTGTAGTGTAATGTGAGTGTATTATTTGTGTGAATGAGTGTGTACGTGAATATCTCCTCGGTGCTAATCTTCAATCAGGGTAGTTGGCTCGCCATCTTTTACAGCAGGAAGTTGTCCTGGACCTCAGACTCTTCAGTCCTCTAAAAAACCTGACCGTTGCTCTGTGTATCAAGGTGGAGCATGCCGATGCCGAACCTCGTAGCAGCTCTCCGGAGGACAGGCAAGCAGTTAGCCGACATAACTCTCCTTCGTTCAGCCACTTGGCTCCAGACCTCCACTGGGTAAGTGCTCCGACTCTTTTTCCTCACCGGTTTCACTCTGGGTTTTTTCTCTGGTTTTCCTCTTCTCCTTAACACACAGCTGCCCTCGCTTCTCTGGCTGAGATCCGAAAAGACTGGAAGAGCAACGCGACTGCACTTCCTCTCCGAGCCGACAGGCTGAGCGTGGCCTGCGTAGCTTCTGATTGGCTGCTGAGAACTAGGTACCCTACGTGGGACCATGCGAGTTGAGCGGTGCATTCAAAATAAATAAGATAATTAAAGTAAACAGTCTCTCTTCTTTTATGGTACTAAATTAACAGTGTTTCTTACACCTGGTTACACCCTCCCCTCCTGAACTTATGCACGTCCCTGTGCATAGTATACAGTTAAAGGAAAATTATTCGAGGGGTCAGGGCAGGGGGTTGGACAGGTTCTTCTCTTATGACTTCTTCCCAAGCTGTGGACAGTCCTTGAAAGAATGATTTCACTGCTGTGATCAAAGGATTTCCTAGCTCTGTATAATCAAGCCGTCGTGGTGGTTGACGATTTCTTTCAGATCTCCTGACTGTATCATTTGTATCTGTGTTCTCCTCTGTATCCATTGGGATTGTTCCATCCTTTCCTTCCTCAAGTTCTGCTCCTTTAAAACCATCCTCCTCAACTGGAAGTTGTTCTCCTTTGACATCTGGATTATCATCCTCAGGTAAGTCATTTTGAATCAAGGCTGGTTCATCGGCTTGCTCGGTTGGTGTGACTCTATCGGCGGATAAGTACTCAGTATCACTCTGATGAGAGTTAAACTTGATGGACATCAAAGGACCATCTGAAGTACTATTGGACATATCAGGTAAATTGTCAAAATCGGGTTGGGTGTCAAGATCGGTTGGATTGTCAAATTCAGGTGGATTGTCATCATTTTGAGCATTTACAGGACTCTCGACAGGACGAACGCCTGGAGGTTCAGTATGCCGAGTGTCTTGGACATCGGTCATGGACAGATCCGGGTACACAGGAATCTCACTGACCATGGGGACAGGGGAACTTAACCAAACAGGAATGGGTGCATCATCCTCTTCATCTGAGGAATTCTCTTCCTCTACAGCAGGGTTTGCACGAGTTCCTGGCCTGCGTGGTACCGGCTTTTGCACAGGCTCACTATTTTCCTCCGCAGGTAGGTACCCGCACGGCAGCAACAGGTCCCTGTGTAGCGTCCTTAGGGGACCATCCGCGTTTTCAGGTTTAACAGTGTATACAGGGAGAGTGCCTGCTCTTCTCACCACCACATGGACAGTGGGTTCCCATTTGTCTGAGATCTTGTGTTTTCCCCGGATGCGAACATTCCTGACCAATACTCGATCTCCAGGTTCCAGGTCTGAGACGGTAACATGTTTATCAAACCTTGTTTTGTTCTTGAGAGCGATCTTTGCAGCCTTCTCCATGGCTATCTTGTAGCTCTCCTTGAGACGTGACTTGAGGTTTTGCACATAATCAGAGTGAGATGAATGTTGACCCTCTGGTACTGGCAACTTGAAGGCAAGATCAACTGGCAGGCGAGGTTGGCGCCCGAACATCAGTTTGTACGGGGTGAAGCCAGTCACCTCGTTCCTGGTGCAATTGTAGGCATGGACCAGGGGTCTCACATGATCACGCCAACTGGACTTGTCTTGATTTTGGAGAGTGCCCAACATATCAAGCAGGGTACGATTAAATCGTTCCACGGGGTTGCCCCTAGGATGGTATGGGGTTGTCCTCACCTTGTGGATTCCAGCCACCTGACAGAGTTCCTTGATCGTGCGGGACTCGAAGTCTGGACCCTGGTCACTATGTAACTTCTCCGGGATACCATAGTGTACCATCAAGTTTTCGCACCTGCCACATGTCCTCACTTTCCTTTCCACACTCATGACCATCTTTGGCCAATAGAATCTGGTCCTTACAAGGTCCAGTGTCCGGTCGACTCCCATGTGACCCATATGGTCGTGCAGACTGGTGAGGACTGTGTCGCGGAGCTCAGCTGGAAGAACAAGCTGATAAGTTGTCTGTGGCCCCACTTGGCGTCGCCTGAACAGGATGTCGTTATGGAGCTCGAGACGATTGAGTTCTCGGAGGAGGAGTGGGAGATCAGGAAGTTGGGTGCGCAAGGTGGGAGGTGGTGTGTCCCCATGTTCGATCAGGGTGATTACATGCTTTATACATTGGTCAGCTCTCTGTTTAGCTGCTATCTCAGCTTCAGTGAGATGGGGGACGGTTGGAAGACCTCCAAACTGTTCTTCTTGTCCATAGCTGTCGGGAACAGCACTAGGGTACATGGCAAGAACCTCCACTAAAGCAACACGATCTGTATCTCCCTCTCTCTCATCATCAGGACTGACACTGTAGGTGAGCTGTCTCTCACAGATTGCTTTCACAACAGACTGATCGACTGCATTGATGTTGTTTGGATCAGAGAGGTGATCTTGTGTGAACTGCTGTATACGTTCTCTCTCTTTTTGTGATTTCAGATCGTCTGCTAGTATCCCATGTGGTCTGCGTGATAATCCATCCGCATCTCCGTTCTGCCTTCCTGGACGATAGAGGAGTTTGAAGGAGAATGTGGATAGTGCTGCTAGCCACCTATAGCTGGTCGCGTCAAGTTTGGCCGTTGTCAGGATGTAAGTTAGCGGATTACTATCCGTCACAACGGTGAACTGGTTGCCGTACAGATAGTCGCTGAACTTTTCGGTGACCGACCACTTGAGCGCCAGGAACTCTAGCTTGTGCGCTGGATAGCGGCTCTCGCTTCTTGACAGCCCTCTACTGGCGTAGCCTATGACTCTGAGTTGGCTCTCTTGCTCCTGATATAGCACAGCACCGAGCCCGGTGGTACTGGCGTCGGTGTGCAGTATATAGGGTTTCTGGGGGTCAGCGAAGGCTAGTACAGGGGCTGTAGTGAGGCTCTGGATGACTGCCTCAAAGGCTTGCTGGCAAGCTGGCGTCTAGCGCCCCCCGAAGGGCTCTTTTGGGTCATGGTATTGGTTTGTTTTCTGTCTTATGTCTGTTAGTTTCGCTTTTGATTTCTTGTGGAGAGGTGGGTAGCCAGAGGTTAAGCTGTGGAGGGGCTTTACGATGCTGGAGTAACCCTTAACGAACCTCCTGTAGTACCCAGCGAAACCGAGGAAGGATTTCAGCTCCCGTAGGGTCTGGGGGACAGGCCATGTCTTCAGGGCTGAAATCTTCTCAGGATCTGTCTGAACGCCACTTCTGGAGACTATGTGACCCAGATAATGGACTGATGTCTGGAAGAAGACACATTTTTCTGGGGATAACTTCAACCCAAACTCTTTGAGACGAGTTAGCACTCTCATGAGTCTTTCTTCGTGCTCCTCAAGGGTTCTGGAGAAAACGATGACGTCATCAAGGAAGACCACTGCATCTTTCAAATGCATATCCCCCATGCACCGCTCCATTAACCTTTGGAACGTGCTGGGGGCATTCGTCGGACACACAAAGGCCGTCTTCGGTTTGTCTGCCTCTTCAACCTCGATCTGGTAGTACCCCGACTTAAGGTCGAGAACTGAGAACCATTGAGAACCATTGAGGGCCGAGAATGTGTCCTCCAGCTTTGGAAGGTTGTACGCGTCCTTTATAGTCTGGAGGTTTAGACGCCTATAATCGATGCACAACCGGACTTGGCCGTTCTTTTTCCGGACTACCACTATGGGCGATGCAAATGGTGACTCTGACTCCCTTATAGCTCCCGCATCAAGAAGCTCTTTAATGTGCCTCCGGACAGCTTCAATGTCCTGTGGGTGGATTGGTCGGGCACGTAGTTTGAAGGGACTTTCATCTGAGAGTTTTATGTGGTGTCGCACCTGGTCCGTCCGGCCAAAATCCTGGTCATGATGTGCAAACACATCAGCCATGTTGTTGAGCTGCTGAGTGATGCGTCGCTTCCATTCGAGTGGGACTGGGGAATCAGTGAAATTGAAATTCAAGGTGGGTTCTTGAGATGACTGGGTCTCTGGAGGTCTCTGGAGAGATTCTGATTGCTTGGCTATGCTGTGCTCCTTTAATATGATGGTCTGATAAGCATAACCTCTGCAATAATGCACTTAGCAGGAATGACGATGTCATGGTCAGACTCGTTGCTTATGACGACTGGTAGCTTATGGGGCCGTAGCTGGGGGAAATCAACGAGACTAGATTTTACCAGCAGGCCACCTGGCAAGGGGGATGATGATGGATACTCAATGACGACGGATTTCTCATCCTGAAAACCAGTGACAAGGGCAACTCCCTCCACCACTACAATTTCACCGGCTGGAATGACTTGAGGCGTCTTGCCTTGCATCTTTACTACCCCCTGGTGGTTGTTGCTTGCCTGCTTAACTCAATGACCTTGAAAACTACTTTGTAGCCGTGTGGGAGGGGCTGGCGATTGGTTAAGTCAGTCTCTGAGTAAATGTCAAACAGTACATCTAGAGTGTTAGTACCTATGAGCATGAGGGACTGTGAAGTGTCAGGAACAACTAAGGCAAGTGTATTTACATCTATTGGGACTCCTACAAAGTCTTTTGGAAAGGTTATGGTCATTTCTATATAGCCAAAGTAAGGCACTAGCTGGCCATTTGCACCTTCCACTTCTAAGAGGTCATGAATCGGCTTAATCTTCTGCTCTGAAAGGTGCTGCTTGTAAAATGACTCAGGTACAGTGGTAACTTGTGAGCCTGAATCAAGAAGGCAGTTGACCGCTTCACCTCTCACAGTCACTTGGGCTGTGCTCTTGATGCCAACCAGCCGTTTGGGGAGTCTAAACGGTTGGTCCTGCGTTGGATGATGTAAGCTGGAACATGTTTGAGCTTTAATGTTCTCTGTATGTGTAATGTCTTTGTTGATCTCAGTAGGGGTTTTGTCTTCCTTGTTTACGTCTGAGGGACGTTGTTGACTCTCCTCAGCCCCTGTTTGTCCCACAACAGGAACTGTTAGTCGTTTAAAGGTACGTTTGAATCATTTTGAGCTTCCCACTGGCGCTGTTTTTTTTCCAACTGCCTCTTCTTTTCTGCCACTAGGTCGGGGTTTGCGGGGTCGGTGCAGCAGGGGGCAATGTGCCCATCTTCGCCGCAGTTAAAACAGTACCAGGGCTTGGGTTTGTATGTCTGTTTCTTTTTGATTTGTCTTTGCATGTCTATCATTTGGCTTTGACATCCTGCTCTGTTGCTTCCCTGCAGATCCCTTGCTGCTAGCTCCTTTGGTGTTTTTCTGTGACATGTATATAGTTAGTTGGCTTTGCAGACTTGCCACTTGCTTTCTCAGATCCTCAATAGAGTGGCGAAGTCACGCCTCTTCCGGTAGGGCTCATGGGACCTATGAGATCGAAAAATATGAATGGGTGTCAATGGAGAGAAAATAATTATTTTCTGGTCCCAGTCTTTATATGCCCTGGATTACACATATGTTGTTTGTGGATTTAAATGATAATTTTTCATGCAAAGAAAACTAAAAATGTTCCTGAAGAAGTTTGATAATTTTAGGTTTTATGTGAGGCCGCTTTGTGAACTACAGCTCTTCGCTGCTCTAGACGCATATGATATACGTCACCACACCCGCCCTTGGAACTCGGCACAGAGATGGCGATCTCTCTGCCCCACTTCACCGCTTTTTCCAAGGGGAGGATAAAAGCATCGAAAGAGGTGAAAACCATTATAAGTCGGGGCACGTGCAGAGTTTCAGTTATGCCGATGGGAAGATTGTCGGTCTTCTCCACGCCAGTCGCAGGGAGCGTGACGTCACATACGAGCCGTGTAGTCTTTCTCGTTGTGTTTTCTCTACAGCCTTTATCTGAACAATTGCACAATAAACGGTCGAACTCTTTGCATGAAAAATTATCCTTTAAATCCACAAACAACATATGTGTAATCCAGGGCATATAAAGACCGGGACCAGAAAATAATTATTTTCTCTCCATTGACACCCATTCATATTTTTCGATCTCATAGGTCCCATGAGCCCTACCGGAAGGGGCGTGACTTCGCCACTCTATAGCACTGATACTGCTCTCATCTTTCTCCTCTGGTTCACAAACATATGCGCCATGGAACTGCACCTGAGCTCTTTGCTTTGTGATGCCAATATGTTTTTTCATACGACAGGATTTTGCTTGCTGTCGATCTTCTTCGGAGCGAATCATTAGCAAGAGGTCTGAGAATGGGGGTGGGCTGCTCTTCTTTTGCTCCAGTTGCAGGGCGCTGAGCAAGGTGTTATCCCAACACCCCCTGCAGAACTGCTTAGTAAGATGTTTGTCTACTTCTTCATGTGTAACTCCCCCCCTTTTTGTTGCTCTGTTCAAGGCTAACTGGAGCCGATGAAGGTAAGTGGATGATTTCTCACCTGGGTCTTGGAGGGTGTTCAGGAATTGAGCAAAGAGCTCCTCTCCATCTTCCACAGTACCGAAGGCTGAGTCTAGGAGCTGTAGGTAGGCTGCAGGCGGTGACTCAGGCCGTAAGCTTTTAACTACATCAGCTGCTGGTGGGAGCAAGCTTTCATGGATTTTTCTGGATATTTGCAGAGGAGACAGGCTAGGATCATTCTGGAGCAACTCAATGTGTATGCGCCATGTGTCATAATCAGTTTCATGATTAGGTCTGGGAGTCTTGCCGGAGAAGGAGCTGAGTCTCACTTGGGATTGGATGTGTGGGACAACGTCTTGCCTCCGCACAATATGCTCGACCACGACCTTCTGGATGTCCGGTGGGTTCAAGTCACTTACTGATAGGGACGGTGCTCTCTTTCCATTGGTGAGGGGAACATGGTCAGTGGCACCGTTGCTGCTTGGTGTGGCATCTGGAAATGAGGTGTAAGACTGTTGCTCTTGATGAGTGGGTGGGGATACGACAGTGGTCTCAACATGTGTGGGGGAGGATTCTTCAGTTGTGGGCTGCATAGTTTCAACATCTTCCCCGATCTGAGACATCATTTCCTTCAACACCACGCAATAGTCTTTGCCACTCATCTTAGCTAGTTGCTTGAGCTCAGCTAAGTATGTCTTGGTAACATTACTTCCAACCTTGGTAGCGTACACGCTACTGAGTGTTTTTACTTCATAGACAACAGTGGGGTCATCTCGTGCTATGCACATGTACGGTAAGCGAGGTTCTAAACCTTCTAAGGCTGAACCGCTAGCATATTCAACGATCAGGTTTTGAAAGAACTCTGACTGTGAATCATCAACCAAAAGGATTCTCTCAATTTTACCATACTGTTTTAGAAAGTCAATCACTTGTTCATTTTGTTCAGCTACCTGAGTAATTCCACTGACAGTAACTGCATTTGGAATTTTGACACCAGACTTTTGTATGAAATCCATACTGGTCATTACTTCAATATTGATGCTCAAATCAAATGGCTCCTGGCTGGCTCACCACTTCTGTAACCAATTTTAGGAGTGTAAAAGTGAATTACAGTATAATATAAGTTGGACTAACAATAAGACCAGGACCAGAATCAGAAGAGACCAAATTCGAGAGGAGCCACTGTACTGAGCAACAACAATGAGGCAGACACAAGAGTAACAATTGAGTAGCCACTCTTATATTTTACAGTGAACAAAGTAATTTGTCTGGTTCGTACAAAATGCAAAATATTATACCAAACCGTAAGAAAAATAAAAAAAGTAGTGTGCACACTTAAAACAAAAATGTCTGTTGGGGCCCTTAAAATAAAAGGAGTTGTTGCAAGTTCACCTGATTCCAAGGTTCCTTGTAGTGTAATGTGAGTGTATTATTTGTGTGAATGAGTGTGTACGTGAATATCTCCTCGGTGCTAATCTTCAATCAGGGTAGTTGGCTCGCCATCTTTTACAGCAGGAAGTTGTCCTGAACCTCAGACTCTTCAGTCCTCTAAAAAACCTGACCGTTGCTCTGTGTATCAAGGTGGAGCATGCCGATGCCGAACCTCGTAGCAGCTCTCCGGAGGACAGGCAAGCAGTTAGCTCTCCTTCGTTCAGCCACTTGGCTCCGGACCTCCACTGGGTAAGTGCTCCGACTCTTTTTCCTTTTTCACAGGTTTCACTCTGGGTTTTTTCTCTGGTTTTCCTCTTCTCCTTAACACACAGCTGCCCTCGCTTCTCTGGCTGAGATCCGAAAAGACTGGAAGAGCAACGCGACTGCACTTCCTCTCCGAGCCGACAGGCTGAGCGTGGCCTGCGTAGCTTCTGATTGGCTGCTGAGAACTAGGTACCCTACGTGGGACCATGTGAGTTGAGCGGTGCATTCAAAATAAATAAGATAATTAAAGTAAACAGTCTCTCTTCTTTTATGGTACTAAATTAACAGTGTTTCTTACACCTGGTTACATGTAGCTTGCCCTTGCTGTTCCAACCACAGCTCTTCCAGGTTTAACTCCCTAGTCAAGTAGGACACTATTGCTGGTTTCCTGATATCTTTAGCTAACTCAATATCCTCAACTCCAGCCAAGGAGATGAGCTGCTCTTTCGTTAGCCTCCTGAACTGGTCACACGTCAGACCCACGCACACTGGTCACACGTCAGTCACACGTCAGACCCACAGACCCACGCACCCAGCAATAGTGTCAAGTAGGACACTATTGCTGGTTTCCTGATATCTTTAGCTAACTCAATATCCTCAACTCCAGCCAAGGAGATGAGCTGCTCTTTCGTTAGCCTCCTGAACTGGTCACACGTCAGACCCACGCACCCTTCAGAGAGATCCACCTGTGCGGACGCCATACTGACTACCCTGACACAACCAAACAATAGTTTCCTCTGTAGCAACCCACTACAAACAATACCCACACGTGATCTCTTCAATGCTAAACCTAGCTACATGTAGCCAACAACCACAATCCTTAAGCTAGTTTGCAAATCACCACAAATCATCACAAATCACCACAGCCCAAGCTTTCCAAGCTGGCTATCCAAGCTGGCCAACTACCGTTCTTTACATACTCAAGCATCTGTTTACATGAGAACCTGATACAGAGTGGCTACTCCACCCTTAGCCATGTGCTCCTCAAATGCTAACAGCACATAACTTTTAATGAGCTGAATACAACTCCCGTATCGCTTCTCTCGCCAACAGATTGCCTGCCTGTAATACTCGCTAGTCAAAATCCTCGGACGAGCAACCCAATTATGTCACGACCCCACTGGTATCTAGGGAAAACCGGCTCTCTGTCTAGGCAGGAGTCGAGACACATACGTGGTATAACCACAGCTGGTAGGCAACTAGCTTCCGGGGCACGTGTGTAGTGACTCACCTGGGTTCCTGGTGAGCGCTGGTCCTTCTCTCTCTTGCCATGGAGATAGCCCAAGCGTTGTGGTGAACGGTAGCTGTCTCGTTCAGTTATGGTTTACATGTTTAGACAAACACTTGACAAACAAAGACGGTGAAGGGGCGGTCACGTTCCCCCGTTGCACTCCTTAGCTCTGGTGTGTACTGGCATCTGGGTGAATGGTTTTACAAAGTCTTATCCTGCCGGGGGCTGTCACCACTGGCCACCATGCTGTGTATATCCACCATCTTGGATCCCCCAGGTGACCACAATCAACCAATCAAGGGAGCCACTCCCACCGTTACCATGACCACCAGTTACCAACCAGCTTAACCTTACCCAGAGCTATAGAGAGAGAGAGTTGCGACACGCTATGATCTCGCCGACAGGGTGGTCACGTGGTTGTCACGTGGTTCATGTAAGCCTCAATAGTTCCAAACACGCCGCGCAGTCAATGTTATTCTATGGGACGACAGCAGAGATTTCAATATTGAATGGTAAATATGAATGAAAAAAACACATAAGTATTTGTCTGTTATATTTGACTGTTATGGCATTATTGCATATTTGTTAATGTCAGTTTTATCTTTAGAGTGGTTAGATACGTTTTTAAGTTTGAGGGAAAGCTTCACGTTCGTGTTAGCATACTGGCTTAACCTTAACTTTTACCCTACATCTGTATTAAAATCAAAGTAATCAAGATGTTTTACCATGATCATTTTAAGATATGAGCCACACAAAGTATCAAATATATTAAAGAATAACAACTCATTACGCTTGGATGAATTAAATCGTTTTTATTTTTATTAAACAATTAGTGTGACAAGAACAAGTGAGTGTGATTGTGTTAACAGATTCAACAATGGACACAGCAGGGAACACTATATAATATACTTAGGGCAAACCATTAACATATAACGTTGCAAATATACTATACTTTATGCCATTACAATACTTATAATAGCCCTGAGCAAATTCAAAATTGGTTGAGATCAATGGTCATACCATGGTTGGCTGTGCAGCGTTTGGATGCTCCAATCGGTCCGAGAAAGGTTACCACATGTATGGCTTCCCCAAGGACCAAGAACGCAGGAAGAAATGGATGGCAATGGTCAGCCGTCAAAACGTACAAGTGACAGGGGTCAGCAACAGTCAAAAACGATGTAATGTAATTAATGTTCACATCACTTGATAGCATTTCAAAGGGCATAATAATTCTAAGTGTAGAGAATTATGACTTTTCAATGATATTTTAAGTGCAATGGAAACTGATCTTACAAGCCTACCTATAAAAAGGTACACTTCGAAGATGACCAATTCACGGCCACAAAAAGAGAAGGGATGTTGAAGCTGAGGCCCGATGCAGTCCCAACAGTTTTCATTCATCACCCTAAGCCGAAGAGGAGGAAACCCCCTTCTGTGAGGGTGCCTCCAGAACCAAGTGCAACGGACCACACATATTTCATCAAATTAAACTTCGGTATGATCCATGCAGCTGACAATATTCCCCATTTCATGTAATTCAAGGATAGACTACACTCCTAATGAGATTACATAATTCAGATTTGTACATTCAGTTTAAAAAACAACCAGAGGTCAGGGATTCACTGAGGATTTGCACACAATGTAGATAATCAACACATTCTACCCAATTAACAATTGCCGGTAGATCCATTTATACATTTTATTGATTTCTGATTGTGGCAGATGATTTAATTCACATTACAGAAATGATTCGCTTTAATTAATTTTCTTACATTGGAGATGACAGTAGTTGCAAATGCAAAGTCAAAATACATAAAACAGCAACATTACCTTGTAATTATTACAGAGATTGAGGGAGAAATTGAGGTGGATTTCAAGAGCGATGAAAAGGACATGACAGGAGACACCGAGAGCAATCAAGAGGCCACTTTGCCAGGGGCAGGTGATTCAGGGGCAGCTGCTCCAGGGCCAGTTGCTCCAGGGCCAGTTGCTCCAGGGACCAGACTGCCAGGGACTGATGGGGCGACTGGAGAAGTTAAAACGAAAAAGCCATACAGGTTCAATTCACCGCCCATCATAATCAGCCTTGTTGAAGCGGCGGCATCTGTAGGGCTTCATGTGCTGAACATCACCCTTTCCAGGATATAATTAAACAAACACACTGTTATTTCTACTAGCTATCGCATCATAAAACCCGTCCTTAAATCAACCTAAATTATCCTAGTAAACCAACATAAATAACTAACTAAATAAAAGTTTGATTCACTACTGAACTTCGTAATTGTTGGTGTAGATACCTTCACATGGCGAAGTCGAGCTCACAAACCAGCAGGCAATAGGTCGTCTACCAAGACAAATATATATATACGCTGTGCATATACAAATAAATGTCAGTATATGCATCATAAAAGGACCTCTAATACAATAGACAGTTGACAATTCAAAAGAGGTAGCTATTTAATCAATTCACCCCTGGAGATACCTTCACAGGTGGTGAAGTCGAGCTAACAAACTAGCAGGCAATCGGTCGTCTACCAAGACAAATATATATATAATTTACGCCGTGCATATTCAAATAAACATCAATATATGCATCATCAAAGGACCTCTAATACAATAGACAGTTGACAATTCAAAAGAGGTAGCTATTTAATCAATTTACCCCTGGAGTTACCTTCACAGATGGCGAAGTTAAGCTAACAAACTAGCAGGCAAACGGTCGTCTACGAAGATAAATATATATATAATTACGCTGTGCATTTACAAATAAATATCAGTATATGCATCATAAAGGGCCTCTGATACAATATAGACAGTTGACAATTCAAAAGAGGAAGCTATTTAATCAATTTACCGCAGAAGTTACTCGACGGCCAGCAATGGAAATGGATGATCTCCTACGCCGTAAAATGGTTGTTTGGAACTATTCGAGGCTCCATACCCCGGAAGTAGGCGCTACAACGGAGTCCAATGGAAGTGTCGCCACTCTGTTATATCTACCACTCTGACCTTACCCAACAGTAGGATTGTGACATTACACAGACAAACATACTGCAGATTAGTGAACCACACACACTTACTGCATGTTAGTAACACACACACACACACACACACACACACACACACACACACACACACACACACACACACACACCCACAAACACCCACACACTGCATTTTAATAACAGAGACACATACTGCATGCTAGCGTAACCCAGGTTTACATAACAGCTTTTTAATTTAATCAGATTGAAATCACAACCCATTAAAATATTTGTTACTAATCAATAACAAATACATGAACGACTTGTTTATTGTTGTTCTAAATAGTGACACAGAATGAGATAAAGATATATAATGGGAAAATATTGCAAATAAATGCATTTAATATATTGTATCTGAATGATATGGTGTGATTTGTTAAATCACCTGTCAACCAACGCATGGCAACTGTTTTGGCTTAGTTAGCCAATCAGAAATTAGACCCGCCTTTAACCATCAGCAGACGGCAGTTACGAGATTCATCCTTTTCGGGACGAGCCACAGACGTATGGGGTCAGAACAGTCTCATTAATAATGAGTGCACAGAGAAGGATTCACAAATGTATTTTGTGATTTATATATAAATTACTCTCTTCTCACAAATACATTTCAATCCACTCACAAATGGATATCGGTATGAATAAATGTAAAATAAATCCATAAACAAAAATAGGTTTCACAAACACATTTCTGATCTACACACGAATGTGCCTTGTTTTAATTATATGTAATATAAATCCATAAATATATTAATTAAAAAAATACGTTGCTAGATTCAAAAATGCATTTTTTTCAACAAGGAACTCTCTGTAGCCAATCAGATGCCTCCCTCGTTTTTAACCAATTACATGACTGCAGTTCCAACCTCTGAGTCCAGCCTCCGAGCCTCCCGGTTCCCTCTGTCAAATGTCGATGGGAAATAACATGGGTTTTTTGAATGATCGTACATAACAATCTCTGGTGGCGAAGAAGTAAAAACTGCGTCACGTTAAGCTACACACTTTTTCCATCTAGTTTCGACTGAGTTTTGTGGTTTGTCTGTGCCATTAAAGTAGTAAACGGCACCGACAATGTAAAAACCCAGTCACTGCAGTCATGTGATTGGCTGAAAACGAGGGAGGCATCTGATTGGCTACAGAGAGTTCCTTGTTGAAAAAAATGCATTTGTGAATCCAGCCATGTCAGGAGAGTCTCAAAAATCCACATATAAATACAGACCAGTTCACACACAAATGCAAACAAGTTCACAAATGAAAAGCGTCTTGTAAATTCAAGTTTAACAGTTTGTATATAAATGTAACAACATCCAAAAACATTTTGATGAAAATTGCAAATATTTTTTAAATTCATATATTTATGGATTTATATTACATTTATTTAAAACAAGGTACATTTGTGTGTGGATCAGAAATGTGTTTGTGAAACTTATTTTTGGAAGGATTAGGATTAGAATTGTGTTTATGGGATGAGAAATTACGTGCTAAACCGCTAACTGGCCGCAGCTAATGCTGCTTGCTTATTTCTAGCGTAGTGTCGCTAAACTTGGCGTGCCATGACTGATGTGGGGAGGGGATGTGAGGCCTGTTGCTGGGGCTGCGGTCTGGGGGCAGACCGCCTCGGCCGAAGCATCACGGCCGAGGCGAAAACATGGGTATTTTTTCTTTAGTTTGTCCGTGAACTTACATTTACGTTTAGGCATGGCTGCAGATGTAATGTGCTGTTGTAAACAGAGTGGAAGCGGCAAGGTGCTCAATGTTGCCAGATTGGAAATGGCAAAGTAACGTACCAAAGGCTCAAAATGGTCGTATTTGGAGGATAATTATTGTGGCTCTGGCAACCCTGAGATCGGTCGCCCAATGACAGACTCTGGCTGTTTCCCAATGTCAAGGAAGCATGCTCAACGGCCGCCCTTTTAAGGACGCTACGTCATAGAACGCCGACAAGCACTGTTCCAATGTTGAGGACACTCGAAAGCCGCGCCATTTTTGCGTCCTTTGTTTTTGAGAATTCCGAGATTTTTCAAGGATGCATCGCTGCATCCTAGACGAGCCAAAACTACCCACAATCCTCTGCGTTCACTGGGCGGGTTCTTGAAAATGGCAGAGCAGTACACGTTCAAACGAAGTGAAGTTATATTAGTTTTCAGAAATAGTTTGTGCCGTATTGCTTTTTATAGATTCATCATGTTAATGCAAATAATCAAGCCTAAAGACCTGTGCCACTTTTCAAACGTTTTTGCAACTTAATGATACGTTGCTATATTTTGCATGGACGTAGCTGGTGTTAAACACCACTGTCACCAATGTCAATTTACTCGCTCACAAGATTACATTATTTATGTATACCTATTTATGTTTGTGTTGAATCGTTTTTTTAGGGTCAGCCCAGCAAACGGAGGCTTTTGTGCGCCTTAGGGTGGCGCACAAACATTTGTTTACCGGTGGAAGGGATAGTGCCACTATCCAATGTTGTAAAATTAATGCACAACCGATCATTTGCAATGTTTGTAATTTTTATTGAACGTATTTAATTGTATTTGATATGCTATACTTATGTGTTCAAAGCACTGGTAGATTGTAGGCATATATGAATGAATCAGATCAGTTAAATATTATATCCAAATAAATACACGTTTATCATCTCTTTCTTTTTCCCCCTGCATAATAGTAATCAACCGTACTGTAAATGTGATGCATGAATTAAGTTCTCAGACAATTTCACTTAGTTTTATAAAAAATGAATGGATTTTCCTTTTAATAAAGACAATTCGATCAACCACAACAAAGCTTTTGTGACTTCCCCAAAGAGGCTCCATGCGAAGGAGACATGACCACATTCATAACAGACAAAAGTCAAATAAATATCGATCAGCTTGATTGCTGCCATGTTTTATTCATAAGCGCACATGTGTTTACAAGCGGACACGCAGTATTAAAAAGCGGAAGCGGAAGCGCTTCCACACTACCAAGTCGTTCCCAAAGTCCGACGTTACAAACGCTAGGAAGCACTCGATCTAGCACTCTAGTCTCATCTCCATAGGACGCGACTAGCAAGGACGCGTCCTAGCAAGGCTGCAGCCTTCACTTTGGGAAACAGCCTCTCTCTACAGTCAGCTCGCGCAAGAAGGTGGAACGTAAGGGAGATACCATTTCCAGAACTTGGAAGGCCGTAATAACAATAGACATATACAATGGTAATAACTAGTAGGTTATGTGAAAGACCCAGAAACACAAATATGCGACGAGGCAAAAACAAATATGCGACGAGATAATGTTGAGGCATTGGGAAATATGGATGTTCCTTAAAAGTGAGGAGGGCATTAATATAAGTATGTCAACATTGCGCAGACATCTGAAGTCATTGGCCGGCAAAGATGACGCTATCCGACGCTATCGTTTTTTATTTCCTGCTCGGGTTGAGGCATTGGGAAATATTGATGTTCCTTAAAGGACAATTCCGGTATTTTGAACATTGAGCCCCCTTTCTGGTTTGTTTAGGATGAAATAGAGTGGGTGACACCGAAATTTGAACTATTAGTCCTTTCTCGGGTATTTGGCTCATTTTGAATCGCTCCTGCCTGCTTCACAATGGTTGTCTGTGTGCATACACAAACCTGTCAACCCAGCAACCCTAAACGTTCGTTTTCAAAAATTTGCAAGTAACCGAGTGGTTAGTGACATTCGTGAAGTTTAAAAAAAAAATATCGGCGCAATATATGATTTCTGTCGTGTTTTATTGCACATTTATCGCCAGTTGATTTCAGTTGGAAGACTCATTACTGCACGATGATATTACTCCGCCGAACCGGAAAGGTGGGCTGTTAACGTTGGTTTGAAGTCTTGTACCGTGAGCACTTTGGATTAGGGAAAATCACATAGAAAATCACTGAAAATGGATTATGAAAGGTGGCTTCTGGAGGACGCACTCGATTTTGACGGCGGAGCTACGTGAGATGGAGGCTAGGGCTACGGAGGCGCCTGAAGCTCCGGCTGAAGCGGTCCCCCCAGGATCACGGGCGGGTGGTGTGCTGTGGGAAGTGCAGGCAGATGCCGACGGAAGTCGAAAGTAGGTGCTGCACGGAGTGGGACCTTGTGCGGAAGTTTATATGCGGTTGTGAGGTATCTGAAAAAATAGTTCAATTTAGCAACTAACACGGATGGAAAACATATATTGCGCCGATATTTTTTTTTTAAACTTCACGAATGCCACTAACCACTCGGTTACTTGCACATTTTTGAAAACGAACGTTTAGGGTTGCTGGGTTGACAGGTTTGTGTATGCACACAGACAACCATTGTGAAGCAGGCAGGAGCGATTCAAAATGAGCCAAATACCCGAGAAAGGACTAATAGTTCAAATTTCGGTGTCACCCACTCTATTTCATCCTAAACAAACCAGAAAGGGGGCTCAATGTTCAAAATACCGGAATTGTCCTTTAAAAGTGAGGAGGGCATAAATGTCAACATTGCGCAGACGAAGTCATTGGGACTGCTCAGGAGAAAAGCCCAGTCGGACCTGCTACAAGTGGCTCTCTTCCTGCAGGAGCAGTTGAACCAGTACGGGATGCTTCACGGATACAAATTGATGCATCTGAAATGCATCCAAGCAGGCTTGGTAGTCACTCATACTATCAATCTTTAAAGATATTTAAACTTTGACGCGACATTCGCGTGATGACAGCCAATCGGCGTTCAACAGCCTGGCCACTAAGTGACATGTGTAACGTAACAGCCAATCAGCGTTCAACCGGCCAACTCAGTGCAGTGCAGTCCGGGGTGAACTGCAGTATGGAGGAGAAAGTGATTGTTGCCGTTTGCGACTCCCGGAGCTCTTTATATCATATTATACAACGGGGGACCTAAATCCAGCGATCTGATTGGTTCCTAACTGTTGTATAATGAGCGTATACATAACTGCTATGACGCCCAATCATTTTGTGAAAGTATCACTCCGCGCCTTGAAGTGGAAACCGTTACAACCGTTCTCTCAGCGGGTCGCTAAAGTGTGTTGCATAGCGACCGTCGTGCATTTTGAAGGCAGCCAGGAGGGACTACTTTTTTGTATTCTTTAATAAAACAGCTACTTTGACTTTCTTGTTTTTTTTTTAAATGTAGTGTGTCTATGACTTTCGTTTTGCCATAATAGTAACCGTTGTATAAAAGCAATAGATCACTTCAGTCAGCGGTATGTGCTCATTATACCACTGTGAAGGTTTTTTTTTAATAATTTAACAACTGACAGGGTTTCCCTATAATAATAATAATAATAATAATAATACATTTCATTTAGAGGCGCCTTTCAAGACACCCAAGGTCACCTTACAGAGCATATAGTCATCATAAATTTTTTAAAAAACAAGACAAAAAAAATAAAAAAAATAAAAACAGTGATCAGTTAGACGTTGTGTGCGAGTTTGAACAGGTGAGTTTTGAGTTGTGACTTGAAGGTTGTAATGGTGTCTGACTGTTTTATGTGTGGGGGGAGGGAGTTCCAGAGCCTGGGTGCTGAACAGCTGAATGACCGGGCACCCATTGTAGTGAGTCGTGATGTGGGGATACATAGTAGTCCAGCAGAGGTTGAGCGGAGGGAGCGGGAGGGAGTGTATTCTTGGAGGAGGTCGCAGAGATAACTGGGGGCTAGGTTGTGGAGAGCTTTGTAGGTGAGGAGTAGGGTTTTGTATTGGATACGGTAGTGTACTGGGAGCCAGTGAAGTTGAATGAGGACAGGGGTGATGTGGTCAGATGATTTGGTGCGGGTGATGATCCGGGCGGCTGAGTTCTGAATGATCTGCAGTCTGTTGATGAGTTTGGTGGGGAGTCCGGTGAGGAGGGCGTTGCAGTAGTCTATGCGTGATGTGACAAATGAGTGAACTAGGATTTCAGTGCTGGATTGGGTCAGTGATGGGCGGAGTCTGGCGATGTTGCGGAGGTGGAAGAATGCAGTCCGTGTGATGTTGTGAATATGGGGTGCGAATGAGAGGGTGTTGTCCAGGATGACGCCGAGGCTCTTGACTTTGGAGGAGAAGGGTACTGGGAATCCATAGATAATTATGAGTGGAGCTGGGGTGTGTTGTGATTTAGTGAGGGTGGATTTGGATCCGATGAGCAGGGCCTCGGTCTTGTTTCCATTGAGTTTCAGGAAGTTCCTGCTCAACCAGCTCCGGATCTCTTCCAGGCACGTGATGAGGGAGGTGGGGGGGATGGCAGCGGTGGGTTTGGTGGAGATGTAGACCTGTGTGTCGTCAGCGTAGCAGTGAAAATGGACCCCATGGTGACGGAGGAGTGTGCCCAGCGGGAGGAGGTAAGTGGTGAAGAGGAGTGGACCCAAGACTGACCCCTGGGGGACACCCAGTGAGACACCTGAACACCCAGACTTGTGGTTGCTTAGTTGAACAAATTGTTGACGGCCGGTGAGGTAGGATGTAAACCGGGAGAGTGCAGCACCAGTGATCCCAATACCAGCTAGGCGGTCAAGGAGCAGAGGGTGGGAGATGGTGTCGAATGCTGCGCTGAGATCGAGGAGGATGAGAATGGTGAGTAATCCAGAGTCGGCTGCAAGGAGGAGGTCGTTGGTGATTTTGACTAGGGCTGTTTCAGTGCTGTGTTTTGGACGGAAGCCAGATTGTAACGGTTCATGGAGATTGTTAATGTCGAGGTGGGACTGTAGTTGTGCGGCAACCACCCTTTCAAGTGTTTTGGAGATGAAAGGGAGATTGGAGATGGGCCGGTAATGGTTAAGGTCAGTTGGGTCAGCACCAGGTTTTTTCAGGATGGGAGTGATGGCAGCCAGCTTGAGAGTGGGGGGTACAGTACCAGTAGTGAGGGAGGAGTTAATTATGTTGGTGATAATGGGGGAGATGGACGGAAGACATGCTTTGACAAGGGAGGTGGGAAGAGGATCGAGCTGACAGGTGGTGGTTTTGGCTTTGCGGATGAGTTCTGAAACGGCCTGTTCTGTTACTAGGGTGAAGTCAGAGAGGCTGATGAGAGGTTGGCCAGAGGTGATCATCCAGGGTGGGTCATCAGAGGGGGTGCGAGATGAGGCCAGTTGTTGGTGAATGGTGTTGATTTTAGAGCTGAAGAAGTCAAGGAACGCAGTGCATTGGGTGGTGGAAATATCTGGAGGGAGAGATTTAGGAGGCTGAAGTAAGTGGTTGACTGTTGAGAAGAGGACTCTGCTGTTGCCTGTACCAGTGTTGATGAGGTTGGAGTAGTATGAGGTTTTGGCAGTGGTGAGGGCATTCTTGTAGTGATGGAGGTGGTCCGAATACATTTGGCGGTGTACAGTGAGTTGAGTCTTATTGTACAGTCGCTCCAGTCGACGACCAGTGGCTTTGAGCTGGCGCAGATGAGGAGTGAACCAGGGAGCAGTGTGGGTGAATGAGACTGAGCGGGTTTTCAGGGGGGCCAGGGTGGTGAGGGAGGAGGAGAGGCAGTTATTGTAGTGAGTCACCAGGGGCCTCATGTACTAAGGTTGAGTACGCACAAAAACGTGGCGTACGTCCTTTTCCACGCTCACGTTCAGATGTACAAAACGTGAAATGATCGTAAAAATGTGCGGTCCCCACGCCAGCTCCAGAGCTGTCGTACGCACGTTTCTACAGCTATTGTTCCTTTGGCGACACTTAGAGGTGACGCTGGGAAACTGGGAAAAAAGGTGAAAACAATGACTCAGAGTGATTTGCACATCAGAGACACACTAATGAACAATTAACACACCTTGCAATTATATGGGTGGCTATAAAAGCATGCGCAATGGATGAAGAAAATTGTTTTAAAAATGGCTGCGTTAGCGTTGTTAGAGGACATCGCAAATGGTCAAATCCGAAGGGCGCTGGAGACGCCGGGGCCGACGGAGCAATCCGTGCCCTCTCCTTGCTTGTCTATTCAAAAATAAAAAAATTAAGTTAATAAACACGAGTCAAAGTCTTTAATATCCTGGCATCTTTACGCACGACTTATGTGTATTGCAAGCAGCCAATTGTATGACCAGCATAATTACAGCATTTATGACTTCAGCATATTTACCTTGGGGATGATCGGTGTCCCCTTCATGGGCTCCCACCACTCCGGTGAGAGCTGTGTCACCGATCAAAGCGGCCACTCTCAAATCGAAGGGGGAGAGTTCCCCCACTCCCGTCCCCCCACCTGTTGCGGTCACGCTTCGGCGGTGGGCAGAAACCCTCCGCTTCACCTCCACCTTGAGGTCTGACCACTTTTTTTTAATTTCAGAGTGTGTGCGCTGCTGAGACCCCACTGCATTGACGGCCTCGCAAACACACTCCCACTCACTTCTCTTTTGTTTTGCATTTATCCCTGTTGACAGGGTTCCAATAGCATATGCTTGCGCATTTCTACCTCGTGGAGCAAAATCTCGAGCTCAGACTCTGTGAAGTTTCGTTTTTTGCCTCTGTTCATGGTGCCAGGTGATCGGATTAAGAGGTGAATCTCAGGTCCAGAGGCCTATTTAAATGAAATTGCATATTTAAATGAGGGCGTGGACAGGGAGGAGTTTGGCACCTCGGCATGTGCGCTCAATTCCACGTTGATCGAGATGCACAAAAGAAACGTGCTTGGATCCATGCGTTCGCACACTTTGATACATCTGAATTTATTTGTGCGTAAGACAGTTTCTGGGTTTTGGCGTACGCCAAGTTTCAGTATGAAATCCACGCAAGTCTTAGTACATGAGGCCCCAGGTCAGTCAGGGAGGAAGCTGGGGGAGGGTTGGGGTAGGAGCTGATCATGGTGGAGAGGTCTGTGGTGTTGATAAGTTTGATGTTTCTGAAGGAGATGGTCCGTTGTTCCTTGGTTTTGTGTAGTTGGGTATGAATGTCAAAAAGTACAGCTTTGTGGTCGGAGATGGGGAAATCAATGACAACAAGGTTAGTGGGAGTGATGTCAGTGCAGCAGATTAAATCCAGAATGTGACCTTTGTTATGGGTTGGGAGGTTGACATGTTGCGTAATGCCAAGACAGTCCAGAAGTGATGTGAAGTCATTAGCAAAAGAATGAACATAGTACATAGTACTTTACTATGAACATAGTGTTTTTAATTTGAATACATTAATTATGTGACATACTGTCACAGCCAATATTAAAACAAAATCGAATGTGGGCAGTGGGACAAAAATTCTATTTCCCCACAAAAACAGTATTTTATTGATTTGTATAAAAACAATTTAGCTCATTAATTGGAAAAGAGCTTGAGGTAAGACGTTTTCTGAACAATAATGCATGGTATAAAGTTAAACACATAATGCACTGCTGTATTCAACTTGTAAGAGCTGCAATGTGAGGGGCCAGCCACATGCCCTTTAAACCACCACGACAACAACATTTCCACTTCTGGGTTCCACTGAACAATTAACGCGTCAATATTCGATGGGCTTTGGCACATTAAATGATGGAACAAGCATCCCGTACTGGTTCAACTGCTCCTGCAGGAAGAGAGCCACTTGTAGCAGCTCCGACTGGGCTTTTCTCCTGAACAGTCCCAATGACTTCAGATGTCTGCGCAATGTTGACATACTTATATTAATGCCCTCCTCACTTTTAAGGAACATCCATATTTCCCAATGCCTCAACCCGAGCAGGAAATAAAGCACGATAGCGTCGGATAGCGTCATCTTTGCCGGCCAATGACTTCAGATGTCTGCGCAATGTTGACATACTTATATTAATGCCCTCCTCACTTTTAAGGAACATCAATATTACCCAATGCCTCAACCCGAGCAGGAGATTAAATATGATAGCGTCAGATAGCGTCATCTTTGTCGGCCTGCAGCTAGACAGCAACGTTATTGATGAATGAGAGGCGTGATCTTTTCTCGTAAACGAGATCCTTATGTCGTAAATATGATATTTTATCTCGTAATTACGAGATCCTTATCTCATAATTACGAGATCCGTATCTCGTAATTACGAGATAGTTTCTCGTAATTACGAGATCCTGAGTGTGCTAACGGCTACATTAGCTGTGAAACTTTTTTTTATTTGGTGAATGCTCAGCGCCACCGTAATTTTGAAATCCCGTTTTTGTTTTTTTATATTTTATTTTGTAAGGGATTTTTTTTCCGGAAGAGTAACTAGGAACTTCCTGGTTTCAGTATTAAAATCATACAATCTACTAATTAACCAAAAATATACAACTAAATCTACTAATAAACCAACAAAAAAAATAATAAAAAATGGCCTAAATAATGAACCAAAATATATGTAATTTGAAATTAAATAGGAAAAGTGGCCATAAATAATTAAATACTAAATAGATACATACTTAAATTAAAAGTACTTGAAGGTAGAGGTACAAACCTGATGCAAATTTAGTTAAAGTAAATTGAACCAGGAAAGGTAGTATACTGACGCAGGAAAAAGGGTATAAATAAGAGAGGTGTTTGACATAATTTTATTTATTGATTTTATTGATTTTTTCCACGTTATAGTCTTCTCTAACACTCTAGAGGAGCATGAAGTCCGACTGCGACAAGTCCTTGAACGCCTAAAGGATATGGACCGAAACTGTCTCCAGAGAAAGGTTTTTCCAAACGTCAAATACCTGGGTCACATTGTGTCCCAAAATGGAGTTGAGACAGACTCCGAATCCTGCCATTTGCATGGTCCGCCAGAAGTGCCATATGGTGCAGCATTACCACGGCGCTCACCTCTGTATTTATAGGGTTACGGTAATAAGACTGACCGAGAACACCTTGGATAATCAGTTTGTAATCACCCACGTAAAATGTTCTTGAACATAACCCCTTTTTAATGCCTGATTTGTCATGAAAAGCATCAAGAGTAATGGACAACGATTGTGATGAGGAGTGTGGCTTGGTTTTCCACACTTCGGATTTGATTGACATTTGATTATGTGTTTACAGTGTCACATAAAAATATTATGTTATTGAAACATGTTGGACAGATGCTTTATTCCATGCAGTCGCGCCGTCAGTGGACAGTATGGAGTGACGGGATTAAATATAGAGATTCTTTTTTATTTCTATTCTAAGGAGATGTTTCTGGAGTTATAACTGAGAAATAACGCAGTTGACTTAAATTATTCTGATTACATTGATTTAACGCATGATTCGGGTTGAAATTAAATTTATGAAGGGCGATGATAAAACATAATCGTTCTTCTCACTCTACAATTCTTCGGTCGGACTTCAGTTCACCACAACACCATCTGTGTCGCCAATTCTCCTTTTCCTCTAAACTTTGCGTACGCATGGGTCAGAGTTTGCTTAGGGCTGCGTACATTTTCCCGTCAAGTTGGTTTTTTATAGATCACAACCTTGGCGTGGAAAGTCACATACGCCAATTTCAGCCCCGTTTTGTGCGTACGCAACGGTTATAAATGAGACCCCTGGCCATGGCCGAAGAACCTCAAAGAGTTGAGATCCTTTCTTGGATTCTCTGGATACTACTGAAGGTTCATTCAAGATTACTCGAAGATCACTAAACCTCTAGATAATCTCAACTCAGGGTACCCCCCTCTCTGGAAAAGCAGCAGCAAAGTAAAGGAGAAGAGCGGTCAGTACTTCCATCCCAAAGAGTCTTTCGGTGAAAGATGGACTGTGTCCTGTCAACAAGCTTTCGAGACCCTGACTGAAAATAATAAAATATTGCAATAAATGCATTTATTCCCACACTGTGCGGCTTCCCTCTACATGCACTGAACAATCACAACACTCTTTGCATTGGGCATAGAACTTTGACACCTCTGTGTCACGCACCCCAGTTCCCCATTAACTAAACATGCACTTACCCTCCTTCCCTGAGTTCTCAGTACATTGCAGTGTAAAGAATCGACATCTTAAACAATACAATAATATCATATGTACGGTAGTAAAATGCTCAATACTTGATTAAACTGATTTAAAACAGACATAATAAACCACCTGTGCTTGATGATGAGATGAGCCATTTATAATCATAGAAAGATATGACACCCACGAGCACAATGACAATCTACTTGATAATAAGCATGCATTCAAACTAATGACAACCACTTTCTGTGACGAAGCAAAACATTCATGAAGGAGGCAGTGTTTGATTCTGACTGTAGTACTAACTAGTTAACTTTAACCTTAAGTTAGTATAAGTAACGTTAGAGAAAGAATGCAGGGGGCTTCTTTCCCCCTTGTGGACGTCATATAGCCCTCCCCGTCTCTTCCTCTCAGGATGATGTGAGCCAAACGGTGTGAATGAGTGACATGTGAATGTGTCCGCACCTTGGCCTTGGACTCATTGACTCTGTGTCCTCCTGCTGATTGTTCTTGGTTGTGGTCCATCATTTATCTGTTTCCCGCCTTTTTTCCTGCTCACCTGTTCCTCGTTGTGTTGTTACTGCCCAGACTATTTGGTACCCTGTGTTGTTAGTGCCACCTTGTCCGATTGTTTTATACCTGTTATGCCTTGCTCAGCATCAAATAAAAAAAATTGAACTTCCTTCTGCTTTGGGTTCAGATTTCAGATAGACCTGAAAGAAGGTAAATCAGGGTGTACGCATTGGTTGACCTTTCCTTCAAATGGGCCAGATCCTTTAACCATATGCTAAATAAGTGAATACGTCTTTTAACTTTTAGCTTTAGTTGTGACAATACTGAATTAACCTTAACATATGAGTGGACTGAGAAATAGATTACGGTCATTGAATGGAGGGAGATAACAGTTTCAGTCTGTGAATCTATTGAAAATAGATTTCCAACGTGGATTAGTTAGTGTGTAAGTGGAATATCTGTTGATTAAAGGCCCACTATGCAACTTTTTTAGCCAAAATTACATTAAGTATGCAGGTTGAGAGTTATGCTGATGGTTCTGCATCCATTTCTGGGTCGATTGGTGGGTGTGTCATTTTCCCATGTCGCCTCTACAGTGAAAAAGCGCATATGCAACTTGATCTGCTCGGACCGGGACATTCCGGATGTGACGCAGCGGAAGTATCCTCGAAAATGTAGTCAGATTGTAGTTTCGAAAATGCTTTACGGCACGGACACACACCCAAACATGGCACCGGCTAGATATAAACAGCCAGTTGCGAGGCAATTGTTGCATTCATCATGGCTCAATCGACTGATAAGGGACCCAAGAGGCGACCATCGGTGGAACAAAAGAAGAATGGACCAGAAAAGAGATCAGACACGAGTGAAAGGGGAACTATGCAACTTTTTTGGCTTGATTTACCTTAATATAACAGGCTAAGAGTCATTGCGATGGTTCTATTATACATTTTTGTTCGATTGTTCGTTGTTTCGACTCACCCTTGCGCATCTTGGCGGAGAAAAGGAATATGTTTCTGCCGGCGACCCGCCGCCCACTCTCGCGGGAGTCTCGGGTCTCGCGAAGTAACGAATTGCTTTACGGCACAGACCCCCAAACACGGAACCGGCTCGATATCAACACAAGTCACCAAGTGATTGTTATATTCATCATAGATCAGCCGACTCAAAAGAGACAGAGAAACCCAATGTCGGAGGAACAGAAGAAGAGAAAAGGGAGACTGACCGGCAGAGAGGCCAGACACAAGTAAACGTTGGGCAAGCTTTTCAGGAATAGCTTGAACTGAAAAAAAAAGAAGACTGCAAATCAGACGCCGACTCGGCCGTGTTGCTTTTGAAATTGAAAGTACCCTTGGGTGGCCTTTGTCTTCGTGGTATTCTTGATGTTGATAGTCTCTGTACAAATGTGTTTGCTCAACCATTTTGTTGTGAGCCCTGTAAAAATTGTTTCTAGCTTGCCTGGTTGCAACCATATAAACACCTTTGTTTCCATGGGTGTTTTGCTGTTCGTCTGTCTCGTCCCCCAGATACAGACTGAATCCCCGAATCCAGGTTCTTGTTTATTTCGATTATTATGTTGGCCAAACCTCTTACACTGATTGTTCTGTTCAACCTAAGATAAAACAATTATAATCTAGGATATCAATTCTCCCCGTCAACTATAAAAAAGGATGGATTTATGTTTATTGCAATACAAATACACCCTTTTAAAAATGTATAACCTTGCCTACACTTTATGAACATCTACTTCGGACATGGCTCCACGCATTCGCCGGCTTCGGAAAACAAATGCACATGGCTCGCGTAGAAGTGCATGGGGAAGGGTCGTCAACGAGTTGTTACGACAGTGTTGTGAAATATCGACTACGAAACTGTAGGGGGCGCTGTGTAGGGAAATGTGCGTGCCAAAACCAAGAAAACAGCGAAGAAATTCCCGAAGTTGCATAGTGGGCCTTTAAAGTGCTGAAGACCAGGGTTAAATTCATTTGTTGGTTGTTTTTCCACCATAAAGTCATTGTGTGCATATAATGTCAAATATTAAATCCCACCATCATAATTGAAGTCCTTATGTTGGTGATTTTTGAAACATAAAGTCGTCATGTGAGTTTAATGTAAAATATTAAATTGGATCATTCATAGAGGCTGTCTTTGTGATGCAGTGGTAAGACCTTCTGATTGACCTGTTGGAGAGAGACCCAGTCTTGCTTAAGTTGGTTGTTTTCAAACATAAAGTGATTCCGGTAATATAATGTGAAATATATTCTCTCTCCATTTCCCCACAGAAGGTCAGAGACAGTACCGGATACATGACATCATTACGCTTACATTGTACATTACTTTTATAATGGAAATAAACAAAGCAGGAATTGAACATTGGTCTCTAGGGGGTTATCCCACAGTGCTCTCCATTGCACCACTGCTACAGGGACAACGATCAATGAACAATAACCAATAATCAATAATCGAATCAATAAAGAGGTTATACATGACATTCCAATGTATGCAGTGCATTTCTTTATTTCTTCGTTTGTTACCTCAAGGCAGAAAATAAGGAAGGGCGCCGGGAACACCTTAATTTATTTTTAATTCAATTTATTCCCTTTGAGGGCAACCAGCCGCCATCGGTCAGTGTGTGTGTGTGTGTGCGTGCGCGCGTGTGTGTCCATTAACCAGCTACACATGAATGTTATGTATTTTCAGGGTTCGCTAAGTCCATGATGTCATAGCTGACCACTAATTCCCTTGTCAGCCAAATAATCAGTGATTTATTAAATTTAAGTGATTTTATACGTGTTTCTTCTTTGACCGAGGGGAAATCTGACGCATGCATCTCCAAAAAGATTACCAGAATGCCTAACCAGTGTACGGATTTCTGCAGTCCAGATGCACAGGAAAGAGTTCTAGTTCGTACAAGTATTTGTTCTGCCTAATGACCCTCAGCCCAGCCACGTTTATGGAGCTGAAGATTAGACCGATGGTTTGACCGGCTCTATAAATGTTTAACCCGCTATTGGGATATATGCAAGCCCTGAGTGTGATACCTCCATCCCCTGGTTCTGTCCACACATCTGTGTGCTGAGTCCAACTGATCCACAGTGACAGAGACATGAACACTGCACTCAAAGAACTGGTAGGTGATGGTTTAAGGTGTCTTATTTCACAAATTTCATATGCTAAACATCATATCCTATCCTAAAATAATAGTTAATTTTCCTTTTAACTTGTTTGCACTGTTGAGGATGCCTGAAACAAACAATTGGCTATTAATCACTGATTTTAATGTTTTCATGACAACACACACAGGCTGTAAAGGCACTTCACACTTTACGCAGATTTTGTGTGCTCCTTGTAATTTGCGATAATAAATAATAAAATAATTTCCTGAAGCTAAATAAGAGTAAAGAGGTTTTCGCATGTAAGCATCATAACAGTAGAAATGTCAACATTTCTTACTCATAGAAAGCACACCAGCAGGCAAAAAATTTTAAAAACAGTTTAAAAGCTAAAGTTAGATTGATAGAATTAATGAAAGAACCTTCATATTACTTTGAGGTATGAGTAGCCTACTTGAATTCAATACCATCCACATAGCAAATGTACCCAGTAACTAGTTTGCCTCAAACAGTGTAAAGCCTGTGATGTTGTGTGAAGAAGTTGTCTAATGTCTTTGTCTGTTTCCCAGCTGCAGTACAGGAGATTGTACCTTCTGTCTCTGGTACTGGGAATAGGAGGATCCTTTCAGTATGGAATCCAGGTTTCTATGATGGCTTCTGCAGCAGAGGTAGACACATGATTTAAAACAAGTTAATGTATTGTATTATGTATGTATTATTTAAATAAAGTTGTATTCATGTTACATTAAGTCACTCTATACAATTTACTTCAAATTAAATCGCAGTAAGTGACATAACATTAACTTGCTTACTTATCATTAGATGAATCGACTACCCAAACAGCTGTAGATTATGTTATGTAGGCTAGTATACAGCTGTAGATAATGTTGTGTGGTAGTTTACAGCTGTAGATAATGTTGTGTGGTAGTTTACAGCTGTAAATAATGCTATGTGGGGTAGTTTACAGCTGTACATAATGCTATGTGGGGTAGTTTACAGCTGTACATAATGCTATGTGGGGTAGTTTGCAGCTGTAGATAATGATATGTTTGGCGGTTTACAGCTGTATATAATGTTGTGTGGTAGCGTACAGCTGTATATGATGTTATGTGTGGTAGTTTACAGCTGGAAATAATGTAATTTGTGTTAGTTTACAGCAGTAGATAATGTTATATGGGGTAGTATACAGCTGGATATAATGTTATGTAAGGGCAGTTTACAGCTTTAGATGTTTTGTGGGGTAGTTTACAGCTGTATATAACGTTATGTGGGGTAGTTTACAGCTTTAGATAATGTTATGTGAGGTAGTTTACAGCTGTAGATAATGTTATGTGGGGTAGCTCACAGCTCCAGATAATGTTGGGTGGTACTATACACCTGTGGATAATGTCATTTGTGGTAGTTTACAGCTGTAGATCATTTTATGTGAGGTATTTTACAGCTGTAGATAATGTTATGTAGTAGTGTACAGCAGTAGATAATGTTATTTCTGATAGTTTACAGCAGTAGATAATGTTATGTTAGGTACTATACAGCTGTAGATAGGGTTATGTGTGGTCGTTTACAGCTGTAGATAATGTTGTGTGGGGTAGTTTACAGCTGTAGATGATGTTATGTAGGCTTGTATACAGCTGTAGATAATGTTGTGTGGTAGTTTACAGCTCTAGACAATGTTATGTCTGGTAGTTTACAGCTGTAAATAATGCTATGTGGGGTAGTTTACAGCTGTACATAATTTTATGACGGGTATTTTACAGCTGTAGATAATGTTATGTATGGTGGTTTACAGCTGTATATCATGTTGTGTGCTAGCCTACAGCTGTATATAATGTTATGTGTGGTAGTTTACAGATGGATATAATGTCATTTGTGGTAGTTTACAGCAGTATATAATGTTATGTGGGGTAGTATACAGTTGGATATAATATTATGTAAGGGCAGTTTACAGCTTTAGATGTTATGTGGGGTAGTTTACAGCTGTATATAATGTTATGTGGGGTAGTTTACAGCTTTAGATAATGTTGTGTGAGGTCGTTTACAGCTGTAGATATTGTTATGTGGGGTAGTTTACAGCTCCAGATAATGCTGGGTGGTAGTTTACAGCTGTTGATAATGTTATGTGGGGTACTATATACCTGTAGATAATGTCATTTGTGGTAGTTTACAGCTGTAGATAATGATATGTGAGTTGTTCACAGCTGTAGCTAATGTTATGTGTGGTAGTTTACAGCTGTAGATAATGTTATGCGAGGTATTTTACAGCTGTAGATAATGTTATGAAGTAGTGTACAGCAGTAGATAATGTTATTTGTGATAGTTTACAGCAGAAGATCATGTTATGTTCGGTACTATACAGCTGTAGATAATGTTGTGTGTGGTCGTTTACAGCAGTAGATAATGTTATGTGGGGTAGTTTCCAGCTGTAGATAATGTTGTGTGGTAGTTGCTGTAGATAATGTTATGTGAGTTGTATACTGCTGTATATAATGTTATGTGTGGCAGTTTACAGCTGTATATGTTATGTCGGGTAGTTCACAGCTGTAGATAATGTTATGTAGTAGTTTACAGCTGTAGCTAATGTTATGTGTGGTAGTATAAAGCTGTAGATAATATTATGTAACGTATTTTACAGCTGTAGGTAATGTTATGTAGTAGTGTACAGCAGTAGATAGTGTTATTTGTGATAGTTTACAGCAGTAGATCATGTTATGCTAGGTAGCATACAGCAGTAGATAGTGTTATGTGTGGTAGTTTACAGCTGTAGATAATGTTATGTGGGGTAGTTTCTGGCTGTAGATGATGTTGTGTGGTAGTTTACAGCTGTAGATAATGTAATGTGAGTTGTTTACTGCTGTTGATAATGTTATGGGTGGTAGTTTACAGCTGAATATAATGTAATGTGGGGTAGTTTACAGCTGTAGATAATGTTATGTAGTGGTTTACAGCTGTAGATAATGATATGTGAGTTTACAGCTGTAGCTAATGTTATATGTGGTAGTTTATAGCTGTAGATAATGTTATGTGAGGTATTTTACAGCTGTAGACAATGTTATGTAGTGTACAGCAGTAGATAATGTTATTTGTGATAGTTTACAGCAGTAGATCATGTTATGTTAGGTATTATACAACGGGGGACCTAAATCCAGCGATCTGATTGGTTCCCAACTGTTGTATAATGAGCATATACATAACTGCTATGACGCCCGATCATTTTGTGAAAGTTTGCATATCACTCCGCGCCTGGAAGTAGAAACAGTTACAAAGTAAAACATGTGTTGGATGATGGAGAGGGTGTAAATGTTGTTACTCCGGGAGTGAGCAAGGCGATGGAGAGACTAACGAAAGCTTATGCACACGGCGAGTGAACTGCTCCATAGGATAAATTGCCGGCGAACCGCTCTATCGGAGCCTTCTCTCGGAGGGACGCTAAAGTGTGTTGCATAGCGACCGTCGATGCATCGCGGCAGCCAGGAGGGACTACTTTTTTGTATTCTTTAACAAAACGGCTACTTTGACTTTCTTTGTTTCTTTTCTTTTTTTTTCTATGACTTTCGTTTCACCATAACAGTAACCGTTGTATAAAAGCAATAGATCACTTCAGTCAGTGGCATGTGTGCTCATTATACCACTGTGAAGGGGGTCGCCGGCCCTCCGCTGTGCGTCGGGGCCGGACAACGCCCCTTAACAGTAGTATAATGAGCACATACCACAGCCTGGCGTGATCTATTGCTTAAGTATACAGCTGTAGATTGTGTTGCGTGGGGAAGTAAACTGTTTACAGCAGTAGATAATGTTATGTGGGGTCATTTCCAGCTGTAGATAATGTTATGTGTGGTAGTTTACAGCTGTAGATAATGTTATGCGAGTTCTTTACCGCTGTAAATAATGTTATGTGTGGTAGTTTACAGCTGTATTAAATGTTATGTGGGGTAGTTTACAGCTGTAGATAATGTTATGCAGCAGAGTTTTCTATGATAGAATGTCAATGTTATGCTATATGATAAATACTGGATGTATTTTATGATAGTTGATCTATTCTATGATAGAAAGTCGATGTGATATTTTATGATAGATAGTGGATGTTTTCTATGATAGATAGTGGATTTAGTCTATGATAGATAGTCGATTTGATATTCTATGATAGATAGTGCCTGTTTCTATGGCAGATAGTGGATCTCTCATTTGAGTGCCTACTCCTACAACATATTTATTTTATCTCAAACTATTTGTACATTGCCAACCGTCAATAGCTCAGCGAGTAGAGCACAATTCTGCAAGGCAGAAGGTCCATGGGTCGAATCCCACCAGGTACCTAATATGGTCGGAGGAAACAGCTTGTGGATGGTGTACTGCTGAGCAATGGTCTCCCAATAGAGTGACTGTCCTTGTACATATATGGTGTGTTTGGAACTGGGCTAACTTTGGGGCAGTTGGCTGTATTTTACTGATCTACAGTGGAGCTACTGCTAGCCAGTCCCTCCAGAAAAACCAGATTATGCGATCCCATAATTCACCGCCTAATCAGCCAAAGTCTGCATATTCATGCGGGGCCGCATATTTTCCAATATGCCGCACTTTCACTGCATAAATTGCTGATTTCTGCGCAAAATATGCAGGGCTTGCATGATTTCATAATCCCCGCATTTTCGTTGCAAAAAAGTCACATATATATCTTAGCAGAAAGTTTAAAAATGAGTGACGTAATTACGCAACGTGAACGTCATTGAAAAGCAGAATTTTTCCCACATTCCCACATTTTCCGCAAGTTCCCCGCAATTTTTGCAAGTTCCCGCATTATCATTGCATAAAATTGCATAAATATTCTGCATATTTCATCGCATTTTTTAAGAAAACGTGCCGCATAATCAAGGATTTTTGGCCGCAACAATCACAAAAAAACGCCGCATTTTTCTGGAGGGACTGGCTAGCAGTCTGGTCTGAGAAATGTCATGGATTAAACTCACGGTTAAGGTTTGACTACTTCCAGCAGTAGGGTTTTGCTTTGTCTTAATACAGGGCCCCACCTCACACTGTGAGGAAGCAAATAGAAGGGTAGAGTTAAGACTATGGCTCTATAATATCAAATTACCTCAAGTTGTCTCGCAGAGTGACAATCACTGTTGGGAACGTTACTTTAAAAAAGTAATTAGTTATAGTTTATCACTACTTGTTCCAAAAAATGTTACCTGGGAAAGTCAGCAACAGATAGCAAGAGGTTTGTCCTGCACTTCAAGTAGCCTATTATCTTTGTAACAAAAGTAAACAGTTAAACAATATAAAGTCTGCTTAACTCTATAGCAAATTAAATCATTTCAAAGTGTGTGTGTGTGTGTGTGTGTGTGTGTGTGTGTGTGTGTGTGTGTGTGTGTGTGTGTGTGTGTGTGTGTGTGTGTGTGTGTGTGTGTATCCTGGCTTGTGTGTTTGGCTCACTGGCTCCGATTGGCTACCATGAAAAATGGCTCTGCCTTAGCCAATCATAATCGCTTAGCTCGTTGTTTAACCCACCAGAGGGGTATTCCATCAACCAAGCTAAAGGCAAAGCCGGGCTTATTTCGCCAAGCCTCGCTACTTTCAGCTAGAGTTGCGTTCCATTAACCTGGTTTAAGGGAATCTCCGCTAAGTAACCATGGCATGTAATCCGACCAAACTAACCTGGTCGGTACCAGGCTAACTGTCAGGCTTACTAGAGCGGTGTTTCAGATAAGTCCATCTGTTGGAAACAAGTGTACCATCAGAAGGTTCTGCCAAGCCTAGTCCTCTCCATTTTGTCATAAATGAAGTACAAACAGCGTTTATTTTCACTAAGGGTCCAAGATTAAATTATGCAAATTAAATAATTAAATGAATTGCTATCTATTGTTATCGTGGATTTTTTTAAAAGAATCATTGAATCCATCATTTCTAGCCTGAGCAAGGCGCGGCTGAACTACGTTGATGGAATGGCTTCAGCCTCAAGTGGAAGTTGGCGTTAGTTCTAACCGGGCTAACTAAGCTCAACTAAGCGCCACTTTTGTTAGCGACTTTGATGGAATACCCCTCCGGTCTTCTCACTAGCAGTTTGTGTGTGGAGCCAGGGATGCGTTTGGATTATGCAGTTATTCAATTAATTCATAGTAACGCACCGCATTTAACGTTCAGTAACGTTAACGGCGTTGTAACGATGGAAACAGTAATTAGTTAGATTACCCCGTTGCCGAAAAAATAACGTGACAATATATTAGTCCAACAACCACAAAAGACCCAGAGCTTCTAAATCAATGTCCCTTTTTGTAGATGACTAACGGTCAGATTAAACCTAGCCAGTACCCGTATCTACAACTTAGTCATTATTGTTGCATCTAGTTGATCAAGTTTTGAAACTAGCGCAGCAGATTCACTTCGATTTGGGTTTTCTCATCAAAGTCTGAGGCTATTTTGTAATTGTCATTGAGAGCTTTTGTGAAGTCTGCCTGACAACTTCATCCAGTACTGCAGAGGATTTTAGAGGGTGGCTGATGAAATTGTCACTGTTTTTGAATATTGTGTTCCAGCAATCGGTTGAGGCTAAAGGTATAGAGACTGTATCAGTTCAAACAAAGAGTTGACGTCCTCACAGCAATTATCGATGCTGTAAATACCTACAAAACTAAAACTAATTAGTGGGTTTTCTTTTTTAAGTGGGCTTTGATGCCATTGCAGCCTACTTGCTAGAAATGTTGCTTGCATTATCATAACTCAGTTTGACAAGTCAGACCCCAAGTCTCGCACCACTTGAATTAGAGCTTCAGCCAGCCTAAATCCTGTGGGGCTGTGGATGGGCTCAAACCGATGATTCTCTCCACTACTTTCTAGTACCATCTGCACTGACAAAGAGATAACAAAAGGCCAAACCCTTGGCCGCGATTGTGGCTACCGCCTCCCATTCACTTTGTATTGGAGGCGTGTTGGACGCTTGCTTGTGTTGGGCAAGGGATTGAGGGAAGGCTCGATCCTGGGTGATCCTGAGCCCCTGGGCACTTGCCCCGTTGCCCATACGGAATTTCCATTTATATAGCCAATAGATATGTTTCTGGCTTTGTCAATAATGTAACCTATTAGTCGATACTGGTCCAATGTTTGTTAAATAAATACACATCAAAATGTGTACTAGCTATTTTCATCTAAATTATACATTTGATTACACCCCACACATTTTAAACATGTGCAACAATGAGCGACCCTATTGTTCACCCCAGCACGTGCAGAGCTTCGTGAACGATACGTGGATGGAGCGCTACGCGGCCCCGGTGGACGCTTCCACCAGCATGCTCATCTGGTCCTTCGTGGTGTCCGTGTTCAGCCTGGGCGCCTGGGCGGGCGCCGTCCACAGCGGCAGCCTCCCCGTCACCTATGGCCGGTGAGACCCACCATCCACTCAAATGCAAAGCATGGCGCCGCACGCACCCACACCCAGCGAGCGTCAACACTCGGACCACACGCACAGATTGTGATCATCCTTTCTATGCTCTTTTCTTTTTAAGGAAAAAAGCTCTGCTGTTCAACAACGTGGTGGCGGTTGTGGCTGCCCTGCTCATGGTCTTCTGTCGCATGGCGAGGTCCTTTGAGATGATACTGCTGGCCAGATTCCTCTATGGCTATAACGTTGGTACGTTTCACCTCATCAATCATTGTGTCTACATGAGGGCCTACAGCAGGGCAACATCTCAATGGTATGTTCCATCATGTTGTGACTGCATTCTACATTGAGATGGGTGTGTGTGTGTGTGTGTGTGTGTGTGTCCCAGGCCTGGGATTGAGCGTGCACCTGATGTACTTGGGTGAGTGCGCCCCAAAGAAACGAAGAGGGTTTCTCACTCTCACTGGGTCCATCTTCATAGCTGCTGGGAAAGTCACGGGACAGATCATCGGACTCCGGTGAGATGGTTATCAAAAGTGCCAAAGGTCCCAGTTCACCTCGGCTTTGTTACTTTCTCTAATGTTCTCCTGTTGTTGTGTATCTAACGGGTGTCAGTGTGTGTTGTTGTGTATCTAACGGGTGCCAGTGTGTTGTGTATCTAATGGTGTCAGAGTTCACTGTGGTTGTGTATCTAACGGGTGTCCGTGTGTTGTTGTACAATTACAATTAGGCAGACGCTTTTATCCAAAGCGACTTACATCGGTTAATACACACATTGACACACCGACAGCAGAGTCAACCATGCAAGGCGACAGCCAGCTCGTCAGGAGCAGTTAGGGTTAAGTGTCTTGCACAGGGACACACCAACCCTCAGCTAGGAGGAGCTGTGGATCGAACTAGCAACCTATCGGTTACAAGACAACCGCTCTACCTCCTGAGCTAAGGCTTTGTGTTGTTGGGTATCTAACGGGTGTCAGAGTGTGTTGTTGTGTATCTAACGGGTGTCAGTGTGTGTTGTTGTGTATCTAACGGGTGTCCGTGTGTTGTTGTGTATCTAACGGGTGTCAGTGTTTGTTGTTGTGTATCTAACGGGTGTCAGTGTGTGTAGTTGTGTACCTAACGGGGGTTCCCTGTGCTCAGAGAGCTGCTGGGCTCGGACAGCGCCTGGCCCTACCTGCTTGCGTCGAGTGGCGTCCCGGCCGTGGTGCAGTTCGTCAGCCTGCTGTTCTTCCCTGAGTCGCCTCGCTACCTCTACATCGACAAGGGCGACACGGAGGCCAGCAAAACAGGTGGGTCACGTGAAGAGATGCTCCTAACGAGGGGATTTACATGAGTCATCACGTTCTGCCCTGCTTGAGGGAGGCTGAGCTGTGTCTCAATGCTGATCACGCCTCATTTTCTTGTTTTAAAGAGATGACCAAGCCACACTAAAAGAGGCTCCGGCGAAAGACAATCGTGGGCAACAATCTCTTTCTCCTCCATGTCGCAGTTCAGTCTACTTCTGATTGATGCAGAAATGGAAGAACCAGAGACGTCGGAGAACCAGACGTAGTCGTTTGAGATTCTTAATATCGTCTGGAGGCGCACACAGCTTTTAGGCGTCATATTATGTATAATATTATTATAGATGTCTATACATTATATTATATCATTTCGATAAAGAGCTCCAGGTCTCCCACTGGAGCTCCTGGAGTATTCTAGAATATTTTATGGAACATGACCAAAAGCTGTGTGCGCGACTGCGTCTCTGGTGCTACATCATTGCTTCTTTAGCGCTCGTGTGATCTACCAGTCACACCGGTCACACGGTAATGCAAAAATCCATACCGTAGCGCAAATTCACACTGGTGTACTCTCTATACCGTTTATACCATACAACCGTAAGTCCAACCCACTGCCACTGATCTGTAATAGGTCTGTAGTGTCAGTGGGTCCCACCCCCTAGGCGGGTTTGAAAATGTGGAGTGCTTGTCGTTTTTTAGAGCCCCCCCCCCTTATACTTCCTGCTTTAAATGACGAAAAACTGATTTCTCCCGTCTCAGGGGAAAATGATGGAATGATGCAAGACCATTCAAAAATATGAATGATATTTCAAACAATACAAAGCTTAATGCAAATGGGTGAAGTGTCCCTTTAAGTTCTCAGTTTTTCTGAAGTTGTAGAAGAAAACGCTATTCCATGTGTGAATTAGGCCTATTGTAACCCTTGTCCCATGTAGTTAAATAATAAATCTAGAGTGGTTAATACAATAAGACTGGGCCTGGGCTCGTTGTAGGAAACTACAACTTTGATTCATATGTTACTGTTAGATAATTTTAATAAATGACCACCACAACTGTATTTTAAATGTAAAAGTATTCATTCACATATTTATTCACAAAATGAAATACTAGTTGAATGTATTTTAGGAAAAGAAAACAAATAAAATCAGATGCACGGGATTCTCCAATTTACAACAATCATGCAAACTCAATGTACCACACACAATCAAATTAACAACACACTTTAAATGAGGTTAACCCGTTGCAGGCCTGATTTGAAGCTTGTGTGCGGTGGGGCCTAAAAACTGTACTGGCCGCTTCACTCAGCGTTGAACTCAAAATAAAAGCACGTGCATGTGTAAGTCAGTACTCACGAAATCCAGGGTGTAATTAGTAGTGGCAGAAAAGGATTGGGGGATGATATTCTCACAAAGATAATGGCAATGGCGGTGGCAATCCAAACACACACGTGGGCAATGGCGGTGGCGAAGTCACAAGGAAGAAAACACAAACAGCAGGGCCATCTGCTGGAAACCCCTCTCTCTCCAACGTCCAGCTCCTTTAAGCATATTATCCAACAATGAGCCACAATATCAAACACTATTTCATATCGAACTAGCATTAGCTTTGCGTTAACTTAAGTCACAATACAAAACTACGATATGCGGGCACATTAACACAGAATGCTACCGCTAACTAGCACGTCGCTAACCGCGTTACACATCCAGTACAGTTCGTTACTATAACAGTTCGATATAGCACAATGGAGGCATACACATCGTATTCACCTTTTGCAGGTCACAAATAAGTTTAAATCAGGACCACGAGTAGTCGACCTCACGATAAAACTTAACTGCTTCTTCCCACACTACGATGTCTCCTCTTAGCTCTCAGGTCAGGTTTCTTTCTCTACATGTGCTCACTACTCCCCACACTAACCTGCTGCACTAGTCCCGCCCTTTACACGGTGAGACTTTATTCGGATTGGCTTGTGAAGTTTTAATACAACCAAAAACAAAACAGAAATTAAATGATTTACGTGTGACAGGTAACAGGTTAAGTTAAACATAAACACGGCTTCTTCCTCTTTTATATCCTGAATTCACAAATATTTTAGACTTGATAAACTTAAAGACCTTTATATTAATTTATCTTTTAACTGTAAATAGTTTTATTAAAACGTATTATATTTATGCTTTTAACCCGCAGTCCGCACACATTTTAACCCATTTTATTATTATGAACTCTATTTATTTATGAACATTAAACACAGCATTTTATTATACTGTTAATTATTTTTTATGCTCTGTAACTTGTGGTTTTTGTACAGGGCTACACTATTATTTTGCCATACACCAGTGGTTTTCAAACTGTGGGGTGCGCCCCCCCCTGGGGGGCGCCAGAGTTATTTGGACGGGGGTCCCCGCCCCCGTCCAAAATTACCCGAAGGGCGAAGGAAGCGCGCGTACACAAAAAGCTCGCCCACGAGCTGCTGTGCTCGTACCACAGAGGCACTTTGGAGAGAGCTAAGGTTCAAAACTGACTTTTTTTCGCGAGTTTTATCTGAAGATCTTGTATGGTAGATTTCTATCAATAAAAAATATTATTTTTGTGAGAGACTTTTCATTTTGAATGTTATGGACTTTTGGAAGGAAGTGTGCTCATTCATAATACTGTCAGATACTGTTCCCCCTCTGTTCCATAGAAAAGGAGGCTCACACATCTTTCAAATTCATACTGCTGACTTATTTCCCCACAACAGATAAGTGCTGTGGTTTTCAGGCTGATATCATTCAATTTGACCATTTAGAACAGGGGGAACGCATCCTGACAGCTTGGAATATTACTGTCAGATAATGACGGGATGCGTTCCCGGTGGTCAAATTGAATGATATCAGCCTGAAAATCACAGCACTTATCAATTGCCCTTCGGGTAATTTCGGACGGGGGCGGGGACTAGGGGAAACACATCTCGACGGGGAAACAGATCTCGACACAACACCGGCATTGTTTTCAGTTGCTTATAATAATTGAGGTCACCATAGCAACGCTGGTAAACAAACCCCGCCGAATAGTCGAATCTCTGGACTGAAAAGGCAGATCTGATTCGACTAATAAAATTCAGAGTCGGGGACCCTGAATGAATCTGTGTAAACTGGCAGTTTACACAGATTAAGATGTTCAAATGTATTTAAAAAAGGTTAAGCTAAAACATGCTTAGATAAAGTTGTTAAATTGTGTTAAGAAATGTGTTTAAAAACGCACAAAGATGTTGTAATGTTTCAGAAATATGTTTAAAATGTTTAAAAAATATGTTTAAAGAATATGCTTCAAATGTTTCAAAAATATGTTTCAAATGTTTCAAAAATATGTTTCAAATGTTTTAAAATTATGATAAGAGATGTTTAAAATGTGTAAAATAATTAAAATAGCTTTCAAAACACAGGTATTTAGAACTTTTTTTTGGGGGGGAGGGGCTCAGCTGACATTTTTTCTCTGAGGGGGGGCTCACTCTCTCACACTTTGAAAACCCCTGCCATACACTGAGCCATTTGAAGTTTGAATGTGGTCATGCATCTGCCTCAGCGGAGACATCAAACACGCTTTCAAAAATTTCAAATCGACTCTTCAAGTTCAAATGCGCTCGCTCTTTAAGGAGATGGAAGATGGCACTCTCATTGGTTCATTGCATGTTACGCCCAAAACACACCTATGGGTAATTAAGCTACTTCAGACCAACCCATTTAGATTTGCGTTGGTCGCAAGAGTAATTTATCCACCGGTATAATAGCAACAGCGCAAGAGATCCGCCCACAAAGCTACTTGCGTTTCACTTTTCACACTTGGGTTTCATACCGTTAAAATAGGGCCCTCGGTGTTTCAACTAGGCTCGTAAACAAAACTACACCCCATTTGTTAATTCCCTTGTTAATCACTAGTATGGTAGCCTTGAGATGAGGATCATATTATTTGTAGGATCATCCAACTCCTCCATGTAGTCCATGCCCTCCATGATGTTTTTGCACTCCAGGAAACACAGTTCCTGGGGGCTCAGTGCTGCTCCATTCTCTGGCTTTATCTGAGGCCGATTGAAAGCTTTCTCCGGGTAAGCTGCTGTGATCTCCAGCTCGTTTCCACAGCGCTGAACCAGCTATTTAATGGCTTGGTTGTAACCACGATCAGCTGACATGTGTAAGCAGCTCTTGACCTGGGGCCGTATTCACAAAGGATCTTAGGGCTAAAAGTAGGTCCTAACTGGCGAATTTAGGAGTAACTCCTAAAAATAATGGGCGTGTCACTCTTAAATTTAGGACTCCTAACTTTTTTCACTAAGAGCAATTCACAAAGTATTTTAGGCCTAAAAGTAGCACCGAAGTCTAGGAGAGCTTAAAAGTCCTCAAGAGGACTCCTAACTCAGTAATACCTATTCACAAAGAATCGTAAAATGCCTGCGAGACGAAATGTTAGGGTATTCAACTTGTTGTGGAGTTAATGCGCGATGCAATAACATCCCCGACTAACAGGAATAATCTGATTAGTCCCGAAATAAAATGTTTGGCCACACTACGTTATTTAGCAACAGGGGAAATGCAACTTTGCAATGCCGATGATTTAAAATTATCGCAACCATCAGTCAGCCGTGCCATAAACTTTCCTTTGGACATTCAACAATTACACAGGATCAAAGCCAACTTCATGGCAATTGCAGGTATGCCCGGTGTGGTCGGTGCTATTGACGGGACGCACATAAAAATAATTGGAAGAAATTGCATTCCATCAACACGCAGGTTGTTTTTGATGCAAATTTTAACATAGCCTACTGGATGTTGTTGCAAAGTGGCCTGGATCTTCAGCCACCCATGATTCGCGCATTTTAATGGTGAGCGGTCTGAGGCAGCTTTTTGAAATGTACCAGTTGAGTGTCACTTGCTGGGTGACAGTGACTATCCATGCAAGACGTGGCTCTAGACACCCTACCTCAATCCACAACCGGGAGCACAGTTAAAGTATAACATGTAAGTGATTACGCAGATTACGCTTAGTCCTATGCGTAAAACACATCGTATTGGCTCTTTGACGCCTTTTATTTGTTGAATCCATATTTATTATTGTTTACTGATTTCCTCCGTATATGCTAGAGCACACAAACATACACGAAATGTTGTGGAGAGAGGAATTGGGCAGATGAAACGTCGGTTTCATGTCCTCCACGGCGAAATACGCCTCACCCCAGAGAGGGCAAGCACAGTAATCACTGTATGTGCCATTCTACACAACCTCTGCAAGCGGAGGAACATTCCACAGCCAGACGATGATGATGATGATGATGATGATGATGATGATGATGATGATGGCGATCAACATGACAAGGAATTTGGCCGTGTGGAACCGAGTGGACAGGCATTTAGGGATCACTTTGAAAACACATTTTAGGTAAACACCTTGGCACAAATCAGTCAACACTTGGGTAGTTCATAACATTTAATTTCTTTTAAATTTTACTCTCTCTTGAACGTGCAGGCTACAACGTCATTATTGTGGTCTGCACAAAATTGTCATCATGCGTGTATTCTGCTAACTGCACTATAACTACTTAATAGGAATTCCTTTCTAGCCTAGGCTATTTCCTTGTGTGATTTATCCTTAGTAAGAGTAGGTCTCAGCGGCTTTGTGAATAACTTTTAAGAAAAAACTCCTACGTAAAATGTTTTAGCGCGAGTTAGGAGCACTCCTAGCGGTAAGATAAAATGCTTTGTGAATACGGCCCCTGATCTTTAGGTTGTCCTCAGAAAGAACAGCTTTTCTGCCCTCCTCTTAGCCCTGGAGTCAACAGCTCACACTGAGGACCTGAACCGTGGGTCTCCGTGGAACAGAGGAATGTCTCTTTGGGGTAAACGAGATGATGGCAGGTTCCTCACAGGCTGCGCTGTGATGTCTGTCGGTCGCTGTGACACTCTTCAAGCGTCGCCCCATTATCCGTGGGATGCTGCAATTGTCTTACGGCTGCTGGGATGGCCTGTGTGCTCACCTGAGTGTAGGTGCGTGTTTAGAAGTGATGGAGCATGTTAACTGTAATCTTCCTCTTTCAGAGCTTCACAGTGCCTGGTGCAGGATCTCACCAATGTCGTTTGGGACCTGAAGCATGCACTGGCCCAATCCCAATGTCCGGACTCACGGATTCACAGGCTTTGCTGCGCGTTCCTGCAAAATTATTATTAATTATTCCAGTAACAGGTTTCCCTGTGTAAACCTGCATATACCAGGCGTAGCTGCTCCTGGCATCTTGATCCCATACTTGTCTGGTTTGCTTGGGATGTACTGTTTGAATGAACGGCGACCTCTGAAAGGGACCAGGCGCTCGTCCACTGTCACCTCAGGGTCTGGATTGTTCATCAGCGGTCGGCGCTCCACCCACCTGTCCCAAACGTTCCTAATGGCAGCCAGTTTGTCGTCTCACCAGCTGAAAGGTTGTGTAGCTCTGTCATCAAATCTGATAACTCTTGAGAGGACATGAAACTGCTGCAGGGACATAGTTGACCGGAATATAGGCCTCCCTGACACTGCATCCCACAGACTTTTTGTCGCCACATTGTTGGACCGATGTACTCCCACTAGAATCAAAAGACCTATGTAGGCTTGGAGGTCTACCTGGTCCAATGCCTTCCATGTGCCGCAAACACACGCCCCCCTTCCAGGTTTGTCATAGCCAGTATAATTTCCACAATAGACTCTGGTAAAAAGAGTTGGAAGCTGGACCTGATGTCATCCACACGAGATGTGCATACCGTGTTGGCCCTGGCGTCATCCTAATGATATTTTCCCCTCTTGCTCTGCCTCCATTGTCCTGGGGGGATGAATACCAGAGCAACTTGCCATCCTTGGACTGGAAAGTCAGCACAGGTGTGTCTTCCGCAGCCCGCAGGGGCCTCTTCCCCAGGTGCCTCTTCCCCAGGTTCCCCCTCCCCAGGTGACTCTCTTCCCCATGTGCCTCTTCCTCAGGGGCCTCTTCCTCAGGTGCCTCTTCCTCGCCATCTGTTGACTGTTTGGTCTCATGATGGTCTGGATCAAAATCAGGATCGTTTTCTCCTATTTCTGAGACATCCTCCTCTATTTCTGGTTCAACTTCAATCCCCTCTTCATCAGTTTCAAAACAAAGGTCAAGAGCCTCTCTGACAGAAAATCGTCTGATTGGGCGCCGACTCATTGTGTTCAGAGTAAAATAAGAGCAATGCACAAGCAAGCTATATATAGCGGATCTGTGAGAAGATATCATACATTTTGTATCGAAAGTGTGGTTCACGTGGGGGGATGGGCACATAAGCCCGGGAAAGCCGGGTTCCGAAAACAAACACCTAATTGATAACTTTGAAATGTGGAACAGGTGTTACACGTTTAGTCTGGAAGGTGTGGTACACGTAGGGGGATAGGCACATGAGCATGGGAAAGAGAGGACACCTAATTGTTCATTCTGAAAGGGGTTCACGTGGGGTGGAGTGTGGGTGTGTGTGTGCGTGCGTGCGTGTGCGTGCGTGTATGTGTGTGCCTGTGCATGTATGTGTGTGTGCACTGTAAAAAATAAAAAGTTGAGAAAACTCAAAATTGCAAGGCAACTTACTGCAATCAATTTTTGAGTTTTGAGCCCAACAAAAGGTCATTTTTCTTCTTTAGACAAAATTGAAAGTTAGAGTTATACCAACTACGATTTTATATTTTACAAAACTCAAAAAAGTAAATCGGGGTTGTTAACTTAATATTTCAAATTAAAGTTAATATTATTTAAAAAAAAAAACATTTCAAAGGATGCAAAACTAGTTTTAAGTTCACTTTATTAAAATTAATAATTGGAAACTTCCATTTTACATTTCTGAATGCCAGACAGCAATAGAACAAGCAACATGTAGATAGTTCTGGAGCAGAGTATCGCTGTTTAAATACAGCAAACCAAAGTGCAGAACAAGTTCGACGTTATGGTCAAACTTGTTCTGCACGATACGGGAGCACAGGATAAACGGTGACGCAACTCTCGTGCCTCATACTAGTGATGTTACGTTTTGCGTCGAGGCATCGAGGCGTGTGTCGAGTATCTCGGCTCCTCCCCCAGCGAAGCTCCGCTTCGAGTAGGATTCACGTTGGCAAAATGACGTAGGGTGTGACGTTCGAGGCTTCGCCTCGGGCTTCTGCTTCGAAATATGGGTTCAGTATTGGCGGGAGATTTCGACTATAAAGATGTCCCGTATACGATCACAACCTTGTGGTATATTCAATATACCACTAGTCTGTGATCGTAGTAGTTTGAGCATTGCATTTTCTGTAGTATCAATCGAAACATCACACATTGTGTAAACATCACGTAGGGAGCTACGTGAAACATTACCCCCCCTGCACCTCCCTCCAAAGTTACACAAAACACTGTCCCCCACATCTCATCCACATTTCCCCTTTTACAAAATCAGTTCTATCATTCTGCCAAAAAAATTCAATAACCACTGTCCAGAACACTTTAATGGATATTCAATTAATGAGTCCTTCTCAGTTATCATGCAGTGTGGATCGGCTTAGCTCAGGAGGTAAAGCAGTTGACCTGTAACCAGTAGGTTGCTAGTTCAATCCCCAGCTCCTCCTAGCTCAGTGTTGTCTTCCCCCGGTCACTTTGCTCCTGACAGCTGACTGTCGCCTTGCATGGTTGACTCTGCCGTCGGTGTGTCAATGTGTGTATTTACCGATGTAAGTCGCTTTGGATGAAAGCGTCTGTTAAGACACACTTTTGCCAAATGATTTATTTTCTAGCATGAGCTCTGTGCCATTTTATGAATGTCACACTCACACACATGTATCACTGAAATGACTTCAATTCTCAAATGATTTAATGTTGTATCGGCACACGAAGCAAAAATCACATTTTGGGTTGGGTTGTCATAATTTCATTCACCACTAGATGTCCCTAGCGTACTCATTTGAAGCTTCGAGCACGAACCACTTTGGTGGTTCATCTGGCTTTGAGGCTTTGACGTTTCATGAGGCATCATCTCGGCACCACTACCTCATACACCGCACGATCCCGAGAGCTGCCTTTATTTAACACACACCCACAATACACAGCGCACCGCACAACCAACCAACGGACATGCAAGTCTCGGTAACGGTGGCGGCAACACTACGCACAATAAACAACACACAAACAATAAAGACCCCAAACCCGTTAACCCCACTTAACCTAACAGAAACAAATTGACAAAAGGCAATAAACCCCTTTTCCCCAACCGGCATCACGAATACCCAGACTCCCCGGGGGGTAGGAGTCGCCACAATATTTACCATCTGAAAATTCCGTTAGGAAACCCCGTATTTTCCAAAGTGTCAAAATGCGCATGTGCACAGTAGTTGGCCCAGCCTCAGACAGAGTCTGACTTAAACCCTTGTGTCTTGCCAACAAAGATACTACACTGAGCCCAACTCTTGACCCAAAACTCAACATTGTTGGTTGGACTAAATTGCATTGCACAGTTGACATGAATACTTAATGTTTTATATTCATTTTACTCAGAAATCATAATGAGACCAATAATTTTAAGTTTTCGTTTTTACAGTGTGTGTGCGTGTGTGTGTGTGTGTGTGTGTGTGTGTGTGTGTGTGTGTGTGTCAGGGTGTGTGTGTTTCCCTGTAGTTTCCCTCCTGTGTTGATTACTGTTCCCTCACCTAATGTGTCTCAGCTGTTCCTCGTTGTGTTTGTTATTTAAGCCCTCGTCTTTCCTTTGTTCCTGGTGCTGTCATTGTGGTTTGCTGTGGTTAGTTGTGGTTGTTAGTCCTGCGTGTTCCGTGTTCCCTGTCGTCTCCCGAGTTCCCTGTTGTCTCCCGAGTTCCGAGTTGTCTCCCGAGTTCCCTGATTCCTGTGCCTTAGCATTTAGGCAAGAATAAAGTGCCGTGTTCCTTGAAACCGTCTGCGTTTGGGTCCTACCTGCCTGCCCGCACCCGCAACCCCTTAAGTGTGTGTGTGTGTGTGTGTGTGTGTGTGTGTGTGTGTGTGTGTGGTGGATTTCTGGTTGTGTACTATCTGATGGATGAACACAATCTTGGGTCACCCATTCATTTCCTATGGCGGTCATTTTTGACCGGGAACACCACACAAAGTTGACTAAACACCTCAGCATTCAATGAAAGTAGTGATCAGCAATTGTATATGTTCAAATGCCTAAGGTGGAGGATATCATAAGCCCTCGAGACAAATAAATGTAAAACACAATATTTATGATTGATCGAAATGGATCGGTCATGTGCTCTCGTGAAGTGCTGTCCCAATCCCATATATACCTGTCTGAGCCCATGTGGCCTCACATACTCACTCGCTTAAGTAAATTAGCTCCTCAGATCAATTAAGTCTGTGAGACCTTTGGGATTTGCTCACTTTGGGATTTGGCCACTGTGTACTTGTACTCTACTTTGGTACACTGTATATCAGCGTTGGATTCTGTCAAAGCTGTTCTGAGCAAGAGCTCTTCTTTCTCAGCTCTGAGCCTGCTTCTCTTCTAGTGCAGCCAGTGTAGTTCCAATGGCTGCCTTGTTGGCTGTTCCTCTGAGGTGTACTGAGGTAGTGATGAAAACGGAGGAATGCATACTGCTAATCCTTTCTGCATCAGCTGACCTGATGGTCTTAACACTGCAGAATGGAGACACTACTTTGACACATTCTTGTGCTGACCTTGTGCAAAGCTTAGCATCCTAAAACCACCTGTCAGTTACTTCGACCAACTCATGGAAGTCTCTTTTAGGATCAAACCGATAATCTTAATCTGCATTTCTTCCTCATTCCTGAGGAACAGTTGAACTGATTCATACAGATTTCAATGAATACCTTTTAAAACTCTTCCAATAATTGTTCAATGGTCCTTTACGTTTCTATCATCTGCTTTGAGATGGTTAATCTCGTCCACCTTTTCAGTCTACTGTGACAGTTTAGATTCCCTCGCTTGTATACACTTACTCAACTTTGCTTCATGGCCTTTTGTTCTGTGTGTGACTGCCCTCTTGTGGTCAGTTTAAGCATTCCCCCCCTTCAGGCGTCAAGTCAGTTTCCTCCATTGCAAGACCACGTCCCCAGTGAGGTGGAAATTAGAAACATAATTTCCACTACGATTTATAGCACTTTGACCTCCCCATAATCAGTTGACTTGCAGCATTGCTTTATAAACGCCCAGAAACATCGAAGAGAGCGGTGTGGGGAACTAGCCTACTGCCTCATCAATTCTTTAATGGAGCTAGATTTACTGAAATCATACTGTTGCACATTTCCTCAGAAAAAAGAGCCATGCGATCCACAAGTGTGTAAGCAAGTAAGTAAAGTGCAATATTTTGGCATTTTTTAACGGGTTCAAACGATGTGTGTGGAAGCAGATGCACAACATTTGTCCATCGAAAACATGTTCAGACCTAAAAACAGAATCATTGACCAAAGAAAGGATGGGAACCGCTTGATTTAGATGGTATGTAAATGTTAGTTTAAATGTTTGTGTGCCAGCCCTGCAGTGGCTGTGGCAGGAGGACGACCTGAAGCAGGAGGTGGACGACATGCGGAGCGAGAGGGAGAGCGTGCAGGGGGAGAAGGCCAAGACGGTGCTGGACGTGCTGCGCTCCCGCTGCGTGCGGTGGCAGCTCCTGGCGCTGGCCATCCCCTGCGCGGGGGTGCAGTTCTGCGGCAACAACGCGGTGAGTCACTATGGTTACTACGGGGAGCAGTTTGTACACTTTTGCTGCTGACAAGCGTGCGTCACTTGTCCCAGATTTAGCTCGAGCTCTAAATTGATACGCAATATCTGAAGCTAAATAGATTGTAGCGACCCAGCAGGACTATGAGGTGGATTGCTGGGGAGTTTGTGGGGGGGAAGGAGTTGCCCTAGTTCAGCCTGATAGGCCAGTTGGGATAGAGGGCGGGCACAGATAGCCAGTGTTTGGTATCGCCCTATTGTTTTGGGCTCTCCTCCAACCCCGTAGTTAGTTGTACGGAAAGGATAATAAAGCCTGCAGTTCTCCGGTTAAACGTCAGCCCCCTGTGTCCTCATCTTTGCACTAGTTAGCCCCCGCAGTGTCGGGCCGCAAACGCTACACTGGTGTCAGAAGTGGGATAGCCAAGCCTCCATTCCCCTCACACACGTGGGCTACCACCACTAGCTGCTACCGTAGGACCGAGATGGCTGAAGAAGAAATCGGAAAGTCCGACCTCTTCAACCTATACACCCCGCCGGACACACCAATGAGAAAACCAACTGATGCAAACCAAGTTGTAAGGAGAAAAGATGAAAAGTCTCGCATGCCACTTGCCACTTTGCTGACTGAAGTCCCCGATTTTGTGGAGAAAAGCCCATTCCATGTTACCGCAACGGCTAACACCCCTTGCCCACTGCGTCCGTCCGTTGACCGATCTCATTGACTTTGCATGGGGCGATCCCGAAATGCATTGTTGGTCTGTCCATTCCGTCGGCTCCGTCTCTTGCGATCAGAAGTTGAGAACATTTAAACTTTTCAGGCTGCAACGGATCCGTCAGCCAATCAGATCGTGGCTCCGTCTGCAAATACCACTCCCCCATCACGCTTTCCGTCGTCCGTTGAAGGACGGATGCAGTGGGCAAGCTGCGTACCCTACATGCCCACTACCTCCGTCAGTCAACGGACGTGGGAAGGCGTGGCTGACTGATGGGGGAGTAGTCTTTGCAGATGCATCCGTCAGCCAATCAAATCGGTTCGCCAGGTTCTTCCCGCTACTTCCTGCTTGTTGCGATGCAAGATGACCCGCTTTCCAGTATCGTCAGAGCCCGAGTCGCGTCACAGTGCTTAAATTTGCATACGCGATCTGATTGGATGACGGATCCGTCGCTGCCGAAAAAGTTGAACATTTTTCAACTTCTTGACTGAGCCGAAGGCTCCAACGAAACGGACGGATCCACAATGCATTGCGCGTCCGTCCCCATTCAAAGTCAATGGGGATCAGTCAACGGACGGAGGTAGTGGGCACAGAGCGTAACGCGCCGTGCCAACTACCTCCGTCAGTCAACGGACGTGGGAAGGCGTGGCTGACTGATGGGGGAGTAGTCTTTGCAGAGGCATGCGTCAGCCAATCAAATCGCTTCGCCGGGTTCTTCCCGCTACTTCCTGCTTGTTGCGATGCAAGATGACCCGCTTTCCCGCTTTCCAGTATCGTCAGAGCCCGAGTCGCGTCACAGTGCTTACATTTGCATACGCGATCTGATTGGATGACGGATCCGTCGCTGCTGAAAAAGTTGAACATTTTTCAACTTCTTGACTGAGCCGAAGGCTCCAACGGAACGGACGGATCCACAATGCATTGCGCGTCCGTCCCCATTCAAGTCAATGGGGATCACGCAACGGACGGAGGTAGTGGGCACGGGGCGTTAGCCATGCGCCGGTGAGAGAGAGGTAAACAATCTACATGCATGCAGACCGGACTTCAGCCAAACTGACAACGATGACGTCACTGCCCCGAAAGATCGTCAGGGTAAAGTAGGCGGCAACCAAGCTCTATCCCAGAGTAACAAAAATGCATTACAGCTCAAATAGAAGATGACTTCATGCAGAGAATGAGCATTGCAATGTAGTGTGCTTTTGGACAGTTCCTTAATATCTCTAGAGCATGGTTTCTCAACGGGGGCGTTAGCACAACCGAGGGGGGCTCTGGGAACGTGATTTTAAACTTTCATGGTTTTCAAATTTTCTGGGTGAAAAAATAGGCTACCTGAAATAAATAGCCTATTTTTCATTGATTGGTTTCTAACCCCTCTACCGTCTCAGCTACTTTTTACTGTCTATGCACAGTGTAACAGTGGTCATACAGCGCGGTTCGGTCCTGACCTGCACACGCCCGGACTCCCGTTACATCAGCTATCGTCATGATCTCTATCGCTGATAAACATAACCCAAATTCGCGGGTTAACTGTTCAATAACCAACACAACACAATCAAACATGGGCGATAGCAAAAAAAACAATGTAATTTTGTTTCATAGCCCGTCTTCCTCCTTCCTCTTGCTGTTGTTAGGTTCCAGCTGCTCTGAGCGTAGTCTCCACGAAAAGACTGTTGCATTTCGAATACAAAATATATAGGCCTAATTAGGCCTCTGCACGTGATCCCGGGAGTTGCGGGCGTGCCCGCGCCGCGCCGCACTCACAGTGAATGAATGTTCAATCCAACCATCTCTCTCTCTCTCTCTCTCTCTCTCTCTCTCTCTCTCGCACTCCCCCCCCCCGCGTGTCACTCTGGAAGTTTAATTTGGTTTATAACAGTGATGTTAGCCAATCAGAGGTGATACATTTGCATGTCATGAATATTCATGAATATTTATTGATATATATTTTTCACCAAAACCGACTCAGAGGGTATTCATTGCTATTAGTGACCACCGCAAAGTCAATGAAAAACGATGCAATGACACCTTTAAGCAATATAACACGAGTGTGAGTGGGGTTGTTGTTTTTTTATCTGGGGGGGGGGTGGCGCCAGAGGATCAGGGTAAGGTCAGGGGGGCGTTTGCTCAAAAAAGGTTGAGAACCACTGCTCTAGAGGCAGCATAATGTCCATGATGGAAGAATCACAAGGCTTTGTTAATAAACCACATGAGGAATGAAAGGCTAATAAAGCCAACAATGACTATGTTAGTTCCATGGCTGCCGCTGCTAACCAACCACGTGACCTGTTTCCGGCTCTGACTACTGCACTTATGGCGCGTTTCCACTGCAGGGTGCGGAACGGATCGGATCGCAAAGGTGCGGGTCGGGTCGCGTTTCCACCGCCAAAAGTGGGCGTGACCCGGACTTTGCCGTACCCGTTCCGGCCCCATTCTCGGGACTCCTCCGTTGCGGTACCCAAAACGAGACCAGACGCCTGAAAGGGTCCCGTGAAATTCTAGCTACACCCCCCCTCCGTTGATTGGTCGACAGAATCGTCACTTCCGGGTGACGCGGGGATAAAAACAAACAAACAGTAGCCTCGAGGTATTATTCTTTACAATTAACATGTCGCGTAAAAAGCTTGCTTGGGCGAACAAGGAGGTGGAGACGTTTGTCTGCATTCTTGGGGAGGAAGACGTTGTTTACGATGTTTACGTAGCTGCCGCGGCGATCGACATCCGGCCTACCACCAAGGGTACTGTCGGCAGTGGAAACGCGACCTCGGAACTGAGCTGGGCTATACCGCCCCCTCCCTACCGCACCTTTGCGATCCGATCCGTTCCGCACCCTGCAGTGGAAACGCGGCATTACTGCTGCCTTGGTTACTCTCCAATAAACAGCGCCAGACCCCGTCCCCAGGGGCAGCCGCATAAAATTGGGACGTTATGATAGCCTCACAACAACTTGGGAAACCTAGTGCGCCCAGTTTGAGCTGCTAGCGACAGCCAGTTGCCGGTCCCCGGCTGAAAGGGCTGTTCAATTAGTCTCAGCATTGGAAGGGGAGTCAATAAGAGTACTGTTGGATGTGACCACAGCCGACCTAGGAAATCCGCAAGCAATATTTAGGGCCTTAAAGAGGCGCTTTGGAAGCCCCACTCCTGCAGTTGTGATGCGACAGAGGTTCAATGAACGAGTGCGGGAACCCGGAGAAAAATTCGGGGTGTTTGCGGCTGAGCTGCGTTACCTTGCACAAAGGCGATTTCTTGATTTTAATGATGCGACACGCTTGGTGTTAACTTAGGAAGCCTTCATTTGCGGTCTCTTATCCCTCCTATTGCGCCAGCAAGTCCGACTTGCTGACCCACAGACCTTGGAGGCAGCACTAGATAAAGCATTGGCAGTGGAAGTCATACTCACAGAAGGCTTGGACTACCAACCCAGACGGGTCTCCATATGGCTTAAGACCCAAGCCGTTCAGCCACCTGGACCTACCTCGTACCAAACAGGCTACGAACGCAAGCGATGTCGCCGGACGACCGACAGAGCCAAGTCTGCTGGAAATGTCACAAAAAGAGGTCACGGCGCCTTTGTACAGTGCCTGATTCTGCCCTGCAAGAGCCGGACAAAGACAGACGACCCGTTGCAAAAGCGCTTCACCACCCGATCACCCATGCTCTTCTTCCCCATAACGCACTCACCGCCGACTGCTGTAGAGTGCCTGTGTTGGTTAATGGCCAATGGACTAAATCCCTACTGGATACAGGCTCAACTGCATCGCTTCTACACCCAGACCTCATGCCTGCCGGAACCTAAACACAAGCAACCGATGTTCAACTCACCACAGTTACCGGGGGGAAGACTCCTATGCTGGGGAGGTGGGAGGCTCTGATTGAAATAGAGACCTACTCAGCCTGCCTACCAGTCTGGGTCGCTGGAATAAAAGAGGACTGTTTACTGGGAATGGACTTTCTGTGTGCGGCAGCGATTTTACTAGACTTTGAAACACGTAACGTTCAAAGACGGGACGTCCATCCCCTTCCTGAATGATCCCCACACTTCTGAAATGGCCAACAAGGTTGGTGAGAACGGGAATGCGGAGGGGGACCCACCATGCCATCCACAATGGGAGATCCCTTTTTCAGGAAGCCCTCTTCCACTGTCTGACGACAACCTCATACCCCCAGAACCAGACGCATGTGCCCAGTCACACCCCCATGCTGTCATACGAATTGCAAGTGAGTCAGCAGCCGGTAAAATTGTCCGAGGCAACAGTCAGGAAGGCCTAAACTCTGAACAACAGGATAGGCTATGGAGCCTCCTGTATGAGTATCGACACAGTTTTGCCACTGGCCCCAACAACGTTCGCCAAACATTTGGTCCAACAATTCATTAAAACAGGGGATGCCCAGCCAATCCGCCAGCAGCCTAGACGATTGCCCAAAGCCCGCCAAGCTGCTGCTGACCTGATGATACAAGAGATGAGGGATGTTGGCATTATTGAGCCATCAGAGAGACTGTGGGTGTCACCCACGGTCGTAATGGTTCCTAAGAAGGACGGGAGCTCAAGGTTTTGCGTCGACTACTGACCACTGAATGACAGAACTGTGAATGACTCCTACCCACTCCCGCGGATAGACAAGTCCCTCGATTACGTGGCTGGTTCAGCAAGGTTCTCCTCATTGGACCTTCAGAGTGGGTACTGGCAGGTGGCCATGGCTTCAGAGGACAAAGCCAAGACCGCCTTCACCACGGGACGTGGCTTGTGGCAGTTCACCACCATGCCATTCGGGCTATGCAACGCCCCGGGCCACATTTGAAAGGCTGATGGAAAAGGTCCTTGCGGATATGCCCCCTGAACGCTGCCTCGTCTACCTGGATGATCTCCTTGTCCATGGACCATGTTTTGACTCTGCATTTGGGAGCCTGATGGAGGTACTGGAGCGGATCAAGCGTGCAGGCCTGAAGCTTCACCCGGCGAAGTGCAGCTTCCCACGGCAAGAGGTCTCCTTCTTTGGCCACAAGATCAGTGGAGCTGGCATCATGACAGAGCAAGATAAGGTAGCAGCCGTTAGGGATTGACCTACCCCCACTGACATCCACCAGCTGAGATCTTTCTTAGGACTCACATCCTATTACAGCCGCTTTGTGGCAGGGTTCTCTACTGTAGCTGCCCCCATGTTCATGTTAATGCGCAAAGACACAGTACAAATGGGGACAGAATGCAGCCTTCCACAAGCTTAAACAGGCCTTATGTAAGGATCCAGTGCTGGTTGCACCAAACAAAGACTTGCCATTTATCCTTGACACGGACGCTAGCAACACAGGCCTTAGCGCTGTACTCTCGCAGCTGTCCCCTGACGGAGAGCGGGTTGTTGCTTAACAAAGTCGTACCTTGGATTAGTCGGAGAGGAACTATTGTGTCACACGCAAGGGACTGTTGGCAGTGATTGATGCAGTAAACCATTTCAAGCACATTGTCTTCGGCCTTCCATTCACCATTCGCACTGACCAGGCTGCTTTGAAGTGGCTCATATTCTTTAAAGAGCCTGAAGGACAAGTCGCCAGATGGATCAAACATCTCCAGGCCTTTCAGTTCACCATACAACACAGAGAGGTGAGAATCACACAAATGCAGACAGCCTCTCCCGCCGTCCGTGTGCCCCAGACTGTCACCACTGTAGCCGGAAAGAAGAACGGGAGGCAGCTAACCTACAGACGGGGGAGGTGATCTGTCGAGGCCTATTACCCGATGATGTTAGGGGATGGGCTGGACTGCAAACCGAGGACCCTGATCTTAAAACAGTAATGGGGTGGCTGGAAACAGACAACCCGCCACCCTGAGAAGATGTGGCGGCCCAGTCAGGGGCCTGTGGTCCCATTGGCCTGGGGTGGAGCTGCAGGAAGGTGTCCTGAAGAGGTGCTGGCATGAGCCAACCACTGGGGAGCCACGCTAGCAGGTGGTCGTGCCAAACGACCTCCAGGACAAAGTGCTGGAGGCACATACAGAGATCCCCCGGAGTAGGTCACTTTGGGGTGACAAAGACATTTTGACGGCTACGGTAGGGGACCAGAGCAAGAGAGATGTTGAGGACTACTGTCGCCGCTGCAAGTCCTGTACCACTCGTAAAGGGCCCCAAGGTCAGTCCCGTGCACCTCTACAGCAGCACCGTGTCGATGAAGAGGGTGGCAGTCGATGTGTTGGGCCCACTTCCCCGTACCAGCAGAGGGAACCGGTATGTGTTGGTCGCCATCGACTACTTCACAAAGTGGATCAAAAGTATACCCCCTACCTGACCAAGAAGCCACAACCGTTGCCAAAGCCTTGGTGCAAGGAATGTTCAGCCGCTTTGGAACCCCCTCGGAGCTCCACTCCGACCCAGGGCGGAATTTTGAATAACAAGTATTCACCGCCATGTGCAGCCAACTTGGCATCCGTCACACAAGAACCAGCCAACTTCACCCTCAAAGCGACGGGTTGGTGGAGCACTTCATGCGGACCTTTGGCACCCAAATAGCCCTCACCACCACTCCAGATCAGAGTGATTGGGACCTGCAATTACCCCTGATCCTCATGGCGTGCCGCAGTGCAGTCCAAGAATCCACTGGCTGTACTCCTGCATTGTTGATGTTGGGCAGGGAGCTCAGAACGGTGCCAGAGCTGGCCTACGGACGGCCGCCCGATGCACCAGATGCCATGGCTGGCCCGGAGTGTGCCAAGCAGTTACAGGGCCGCTTGGAAATGGTCCACAGATTCGCCAGACACCAAGCTCAGCAGGCAGGGGTTTGTCAGAAGCGATGCTATGACATGCACGCTAAGGGGCAGGACATCCAGGCTGGGGACCTTGCCTGGGTTTATTGACCTAAGAGGGTAAAAGGCCATTGCCCCAAGCTGGACAGCAAATTGGTTGGCCCCTGCTATGTGGTTGAGAGAGTTGGCGAGGTTGTGTATATAGTCAGACTCGTTCTCAGGGACGAGGAATTGGAGGGGGGGGTGTAGCGACCCAGCAGGACTATTAGGGGGATTGATGGGGAGTTTGTGGGGGGATGGAGTTGCCCTAGTTCGGCCTGATAGACAAGTTGGGATAGAGGGCGGGCACAGATAGTCAGTGTTTGGTAACGCCATATTGTTTTTGGCTCTCCTCCAACCCTTTAGTTAGTTGTACAGAAAGGATATCTTTGTATATAAATCTTTAATCTAAATCTAAATCTAAATCCTATATCTAAATCTACATCCTAACTCTAAATCTGCATTTTATATCATAATCTTGCATGTAAATCTAAATATTACATCTAAAGATAATCTTGTATACAAACCATCCCCCCCCCCCCCCTCTTAAAAAATGTTAGGCTACATATCCCTACAAAATAATTTTGTCACAGTCGACGGGCGCTATCGGCTCAACTTTATTATGTGCTGGTGTAACTTTAACTCTCAGCTGTACTTCTACGCCTTCGACATCTTCCGGGAAGCGGGTGTGGCGGAGGATAAGATGCACTACCTGTCCATCGGGATCGGGGCCACAGAGTTCGTGACCATATCGCTCTGTGTGAGTACTGCTCGTTCCTATACGCATGGAGGACCCCGCAGGCATGGAGGACCCCTGCGGGGTCCTCCATGCCCCTTCCTCCAGGTCCCTTGTTGACCGTGCTGTGGTTCAGTCCCTAGTGATCGAACGCGCCGGGAGGAAGAAGCTGATGGGCTACGGCTACCTGCTGATGGGCGTCACCATGTCCGTACTCATCGTCACGCTGTCCGTCAAGGTCAATATACAACAGTGGCTACTCCTTTGAGATGACAACGGTGTGATAGATGCTGTTTAAGACCTGTTCCTTGTGCCTGCAGGATTTGTATTCCTGGATTCCCTACGTCAACATAAGCCTGATATTCACGGTTATATGTATTTACGGACTTGGACCCTGTGAGTTATTTCCTGTTGATTATTCACCTGGTTTCTAATCATTGGATCGAGAAAGAAGTGTGAGAACAGCGTTGTGTGTTGTTCCAGCGGGGGTGTCCATGGCGCTGCCCGCTGACCTCTTCCTGCAGGCCTGGCGGCCCTCTGCTTACGTCTGCAGCGGCACCATCAACTGGGTGGGCATGTTCCTCATCGGGATGCTCTTCCCCTACATAGTGGTGAGCTGCTCTGTGTATAGAAACCTTTATGGATATCAAAAGGTTCTCCTAAATGATGCGAGTGTAATGTTAGTCGTTTTGTAGCTTTTCACTAGAGTAATGTGCATCACCATCTTTTCTCTCGTTTCCCCCTCTAGGGTGCAATTGGACAGTTTTGCTTCCTGATTTTCGTGGCCTACTGCATCTTCAGTTCGGCATTCATGCTGTACTTTGTGCCCGAGACTAAAGGGAAATCGATTATTGAGATTGCAGAGGCTTTTAACAAATTGAATTACAAACACAAGCACACAGAGAAGGAACCTAATATGCTTCAAACTCAATTTTAATAATGTAAAATGTTGTATTGTTTATTTATGCCATTTTATTTAAGGTAATGTATTTAAGAATTCCAAAGGAGAGGCTGCAAACACTTGGTTTGATTTCAAATAAAACAAGACCCAAGAAACAAGTTATTGACTTTTTTTACGCAAATTTATTTCATACCCACCTCTGTCCCAATAAAGAGACATGGGACTCAATAACAGAATACAAAAAACAATATCTATAGAAAAGTATGCTTGGATTGTATACGTCCAAAACACTTTGTTATAAACATGTTACATTTCGAAGACAATCTTGCTGAGCATGACGAAAAGAGGTTAAGTTAAAATGTCTGCATGTGCATGTGTTTCATACAAGAGTGTCTAAGCAAGTTACTGTATACGTTTGCCTACCCTCCGCAAAAAGAAACGTTTTTATCTGTTGCTGCTCACAATCAGTATTTTGAAGGCACTTTGCAACAGACTCCCCCCCCCAAAAAAAAATCACCTAGGCCTACAAAGAAAAAATTTAAAATAAATCACAGATTACACAAATGCCGAAAATGGCAAGCATGTCTTAAGGAAATCAAGGTATTTTAAATAGGTATTTCCCCATTTGAAAGCAACCTTTAATCCACAACTACAGGGAACAGGTAATAGTGCGTGGCAGCAGCAGACAGAATCAAATCAAAGGGAACAAATGGACAAAAATAATCAAGCCAACAGCACTTAGGAGTGCTGCCGACAGTGGTGGTTCTACGTCCACCTCGTGGCCCTACGGACTTCGATAGGGGTTTCAGTCCGTCTTTGCACAGCACCTTCGCAACAAGCAGGTGCGCCTCCAGCCATAGGAGGCGCCAATATGCAATTCCCCACACAATGTTATGATACATCATAGAAAACCGCTTCGCGGCACAGATGTTTTTTTCTTTTAAACTGCTCGTGGCGCCCCCCACGTGTTATGAAAGAATGGTGCCCCGGGCGACTGCCCGGTTCGCCCGTGCATAAACCGCCACTGGCTGCCAAAGCAGGAGCGATGAACAGTGGTCTGCCCATCACCAGATCAGACAGTGCTAGTGGAGCAGGAGCGATGAACAGTGGTCTGCCCATCACCAGATCAGACAGTGCTAGTGGAGCAGGAGCGATGAACAGTTGTCTGCCCATCACCAGATCAGACAGTGCTATTGGAGCAGGAGCGATGAATCGTGATCTGCCAACTCTCACCTGATCAGACAGTGATAGCGGAGCAGGATCGATGAACAGTGATCTGTCGCTAACACCTGGTAGCACAGTCTGTGGCCAACTCCAGTAGACACGTCAACCAAATGGCTATACATTTACATTCCTCTACATTATGGAGAAAAATAACAAAATAAATAAGTACAGGACTACTGAGGAACACTCATTTATATGTACATATATATGTATAGTTATATATGCCAGAGAACATGTGAATATTAAAGTATATACACTTTTTGCCCAATGCAATTTAGCCATAAATATATGCATAAGGAATTGAGCAATCAAAATGAACGTAAAGCAACTAGCAAACAGTTACAGAAACACGGACACAAAAGTAAGCTTATCCACAGTATACTCTTCTTTACAATGACATTCAGAGCCCAGCCTTCTTTTTCAATGACCCGCATCGTGAAAAAAAAAAAAAAAATCGTCTGATGCCATAGAGCTGATTTGTGTTAGATGTTCAATCATTCCCAATATAAGATTAACAAATACCTCAAACATACCCGGTCCAAAATCATCCCCACCCTGTTTGGTGTGACAATCAAAGGCATCATTTTAAATCTGATAAGTTAACCTCCAGTTGTTTCGTAGCCTAATAAATAAGATTGAGGCCTTACACAACTTGTGTAACGAAGTAGTATTGTATAGCCATTTTCATTCAATCATTGTTCATAAAAAGCAGTAGGCGACCAAGATAAAAAATATATATACATGGAGGGTAAAAAAAACAAGATTGCAAGCAAGTTAACCCAGCTGCGTTTAGAAAGAAAACGTACCTTAATATACTCTCCTCCAATTAAATTAACGTCTTGGCAAGGTAAAAGGCATATGATTATTTTTTGCTCATTTACATTCTGAAACAACGCTGTTACGACCAAGACACACTTTGATAGAGAGCCCTTGCACATTAAAAATAAGTTATCAAAAAATAAAGATGGTTGTGTGCAGCTATAAACCAACCCAACAGCCTTAACGTTAGGGCTTCATTTTAAATTAAGGATACATGCTGGTCTGTGGCATCAGTCACACAGATGGTTATTTCACAGACACACTAAAGTGGAAAGTTATCTTAATTCTGCAAAAAACACAACATTTTCACAATATAAAAAAAGAAAAGCTCTACAGAAAACTAACTGGGCACAAATAAATTACTAAAATATAATTATTTTCTCACAATTTATAACAATTACAACTGAAATTGGTCCCTGGTTAATATACAAAACTGTTGACGTTGAGGAGATGAGAAAGGTCTTGGTAAAACGTTTGAAAGGGATTTGGAAAGCTAATTTATAGCATCCTAGAGGCAAGTTTCCACACATTCAGTGAGACTGGTAGAGCATGATCACATTAAGTCTCTACTCAACAATCCACCTCGGAAACAGGTCAATGCAATAACGTAAATAACACCATGGTACATCTTAAATAGATCTACCAGTTATCGTTAAAGTCACGCTTTAGTACTTGAATAAGCATTATGCAATATAAATGTTACCCAAAAAGTCTGCTTGCATAAAAAAGAAGTTAAATGTAACAAGGTCACTGGTAGGCCGTGCTGGACTGCACCTTCACTTCATTTGCTGTTGAGGTAGCTACCTTCTTCAGATGTATACTGACTGTGGCTGGCAATAGGACTGAGCTATTCAACATTTAAGAACCAACATATGGCTTTGTTTTCACAAAAGGAACAACTTGTGGATGAATGGTTTGTTGAAGTTAAAAAAGAAATTGTGAATCAAGAAAAAGTATCCCACTGAATTGACTTGAGAATGTAACTGTGCAAACATACCATTCAACCAAAGTATGGTCATTATAATGTCTCCTGAAACAAGCAAAAATAAACGTAGGACTGTAAAAAAAGAAATAAATCCCTTTCATTGTTTTAACGCAAACGAGTCAATTTGCAGCCTTCAAAGCCAGTAAAAGTCAGAACCAACAAATAATGGACAGTATCATGAACTTCTGATAAATACTTGACTTCGAAGACTAATCCACCCCACATCGATCCAGACAGACGTGGCTGAGCGGGCTGGTGTAGAAACAGCTGGAGAGCTAGAGCTAGTCATCGTATTCAATACAAGCGAATCTAATGCAAGATCAAGAACAATGCGTCAGCTTTCTTTAAGCACTTTCACTACTCTGGAATGAAGGAAAAATAAAATCTCAATACAGCGCTATGACAAATAGATCATGACCAATAGTAACAAAGGTGAATGCACAGTGAGCAGTGCCATGAACAGCAGACAACAGTCAGTCTTGTGGCAGAACTATTCCCAAAAACAGAGGACTTAACCTCAACACAAGGGGTTCAGGAGAGTCCCCAGAAGTCGTGTCTCTCCCCGTTCCCCTTCGTTCAAATCACTTCCCTGCAAAGTCCAGTGCGCTCGGCCCCCCGTCGGGGTCCGCCAGGGACGAGGCGAAGGCCGACTGGACGATCTGAAAGCCGAACGACTCCAGCAGGGACATGTTCTGCTGGGAGGAGAAGGGGGACGGGGCCTGCGGGCCGGGGCCCGAGGGGGCCCTCGGCGGGCCCTTCTGGCCCTCGTGGACGCGGTGCTGATGCTTGTTGAGGTAGGACTTGGTGCGGAAGGCCTGACCACAGAGGCTGCAGGCAAACTTCTTCTCCACGTCGGCCCTGACCTTTGACCCCGAGGGGAAGGTCCTGTCAGCGGAGGAGGAGGGGGAGCCGTTGGAGGCCGGTGACGTCATCTCCACCTCGTCTGGGTCAGGCTTCTGCGGGGACTTGAGCTCGTCCCCATTGGTCAGCTCAGCGAATGAGGGGTCCGACTCCTCTGAGTCCAGGTGAGGACACTTCTCCGGTCGGTCTGAGGGGGAAGGCCGCCGTGGTCAGACAGACAGACAGACAGACAGACAGACAGACAGACAGACAGACAGACAGACAGACAGACAGACAGACAGACAGACAGACAGACAGACAGACAGACAGACAGACAGACAGACAGACAGACAGACAGACAGACAGACAGACAGACAGACAGACAGACAGACAGACAGACAGACAGACAGACAGACAGACAGACAGACAGACAGACAGACAGACAGACAGACAGACAGACAGACAGACAGACAGACAGACAGACAGACAGACAGACAGACAGACAGACAGACAGACAGACAGACAGACAGACAGACAGACAGACAGACAGACAGACAGACAGACAGACAGACAGACAGACAGACAGACAGACAGACAGACAGACAGACAGACAGACAGACAGACAGACAGACAGACAGACAGACAGACAGACAGACAGACAGACAGACAGACAGACAGACAGACAGACAGACAGACAGACAGACAGACAGACAGACAGACAGACAGACAGACAGACAGACAGACAGACAGACAGACAGACAGACAGACAGACAGACAGACAGACAGACAGACAGACAGACAGACAGACAGACAGACAGACAGACAGACAGACAGACAGACAGACAGACAGACAGACAGACAGACAGACAGACAGACAGACAGACAGACAGACAGACAGACAGACAGACAGACAGACAGACAGACAGACAGACAGACAGACAGACAGACAGACAGACAGACAGACAGACAGACAGACAGACAGACAGACAGACAGACAGACAGACAGACAGACAGACAGACAGACAGACAGACAGACAGACAGACAGACAGACAGACAGACAGACAGACAGACAGACAGACAGACAGACAGACAGACAGACAGACAGACAGACAGACAGACAGACAGACAGACAGACAGACAGACAGACAGACAGACAGACAGACAGACAGACAGACAGACAGACAGACAGACAGACAGACAGACAGACAGACAGACAGACAGACAGACAGACAGACAGACAGACAGACAGACAGACAGACAGACAGACAGACAGACAGACAGACAGACAGACAGACAGACAGACAGACAGACAGACAGACAGACAGACAGACAGACAGACAGACAGACAGACAGACAGACAGACAGACAGACAGACAGACAGACAGACAGACAGACAGACAGACAGACAGACAGACAGACAGACAGACAGACAGACAGACAGACAGACAGACAGACAGACAGACAGACACAAAGGTAGGAAAGATCGGAAGAGAGAACAAAATCAGAGAAGAAGTTGAGGGGAGAAAAGAGGCCTGAATTAGTTGAGGTTCTCTATGAATTGTTACGGTCATCACTCACACATCAAATACAACTCTCAATGCGGTTCACTTCAATCCAGCCGCAGACCGTCACCTTAAACATCTGAGGAGGCACCGCAACACAGGACAGTGAGGATCATGCCTTGAACCATGAGATGGGACACTGCCAAACTCCACACAACCAACACACATGTGCCAAGATGATTGTGATTTTGTGAAGCCCACTTTCATCTCCAATCGCTCGGCCCAAACCATTTGTGCAATGTGGACTGTGGCGTGCTCTACTCGTCCAATCGGTGAGCAGCTAACAGCATGCCCCGCCCCTCCGGCTGCTGGACTGACCTGTGACCGGCCCATGGAAGGGGAAGGCTGAGCGACACTCCCAGTAACAGGGGGGGGCACCCTGCAGGCCCGGGGCCGGGGGGCCGGGCTGGGCGTGACAGGGGGGTCCAGAGAGTCCGTGACATCCCCCCTCTGCCTCGGGTAAGGAGACAAGCAGCTGGTGACCGGCACACAGGTCTACCTCACGCCCGGGAGAGGGGGCGGTGGGGGGGGGGGGACAAAACAAGCCAGTGGAAACCAGAGAGAGGAGATTACCCCAAGTTCTACTTTAATGCATGTCTGTTTGCACACAGAAAGGCAGGCCAAGCCAACATGATTAGTTTGATCACATTCATGTTTTCTGCCATCGAAATGCTGTGACCTGAATATATGGGCAGATAGTTCAAGTTATTGGTCTTGATCTAGAGAATTTGCCTAAGCAAATGTTTAAAATCAATTTGTTTGGTCTGCACCAAATATTCAAGGCAACACATGCAATGCGCTGGCTCCCCCATGCAGCTCCATGGACAGACCAGACAGATGAGCACAGATCCTTGATTCCTCTGGGCATCAAGGATCTATAGCTTATATTCTCAGCCTTACTTTTGGATTCAGTCTTAAGAGTTTCCCGTTTCTCACAAGTGCCAGACCACTCTAGTCTATAGAGACATTAAGCGAATCAGGTTTCAATTCAATAACCAAAACGTGTTGTACCTAATCCATCTTTATTGGGGCCAAGTTCATTCTACCCCACCGGCATTTGTTGCTTGTTCCTGCAATTATGTCAAATTTAAGCTAGCTCTCAGCTTAAAATAACCTGTAGTAAATGCTGATCGACAGTTATTTCAATATTATCAAAATCACATACTTAAAATTATATATTCTACAATTAAAGAATGGTGGCAACTTGGCAAGCCCATACCTTTTTGTTTACAATAACGTACTGTTGACACTCCCAAAGCCCCCCCCCCCCCCCCTCAAACCAACAGCCAGCTATGCAAGTTTGTTTTCACAGTTGCACAGACAGTTAGTGTTGACTCTCTTGCACAGCTATTGAGTTTATTCAATAATGAAAGTCTGTCTCCTACTAATGTTGCACATTGCGACTTCAAGCACATAAAAAAAAGACAATGATAGGTCCTTCCATTACGTGCCAATACCAAACCACCACCCATGGCCGAGATTCCATCCGGCCTCATGCAACTACCACTTCTACGCTCTGCTGAAATGAGGAGGAAAGCTTCCTAATATAGTACTTTTGGGCGACATCCTTTATGCTTATTTTGATTTTCGTGACTAGGGACTCATTGATGATCAGGTGGCGTTCATCATGTTTACGCATCATTTACGACAACTTCCTGTACTGAATTCAAGTTTCTTGAATCAGACATGGCACACTCAGGTAAGATCAAGTTAAGTGGAAACATGCACAAGATGTTGAGTGAGGCCCAACGCCTGACCAAGTAATACACTAAAGACTGGAAAATGACCAGCACATCTGAGTAGCAGCTTATGCAGTTTGAACATCGTTTTATGTCCAAATGATATTCAACAGACACACAATAATCATTTGTAAAATAATTGCCAACAATGTTTGTAAAAACTATGCATTTTATATGTTTGTTAAAAGAATTGTCCAAAAAGAGAAAGATGCTTGTGGGTAAGGAACATAGATAACCTTACTTTAGGGAGGTGCTCAGGGTTTGATTCTCTAAAACATGTGTTTAAAGTGAACCTACTTTGTCAGATGGAGAGTTCTAGGAAGGAATGTTACAACCCCGGCAACTTTGTGATACTTTTTTTAGTACCGACGTTGTGTATTAAGTGTTATTATGAGCGATGTTGTATATGAAATGCACCACATACCGTGGTTCTGACACTCTAGAACAGACCTGGGCATTGTAAGGCCCCCGGGCCACATCCAGCCCTTTGGCCGTTTCTAACCGGCCCGCGTGAGGTCAGTGGGGAGTTCATAATCAAATGTAAATAACTGTATAAAAAATAAATAATAATAATAATGGAATACAACTGCACTGGTTTTATTATGAAGGCGATTTTTGTTGTTGCTTTTTTTGAAGCTTTGCTAGCCAAACTGCAAAAGCAACAAGGCTGTTTTACCAAGCGTTGCATATCCAGGGGTGCAGCAGCCAAGACCAGCTTTGTGATATCCCACAAAATCGCCAAAAAAAGTAAGCCATTTTCCGAAGGGGAGTTTAATAAAGAGTGTTTGGTGGACTCTTCTGCGCTATTATGCCCAGAGAAAAAGCGGCGTTTGAGAAGCGTAACGAGAAGGATTGAGGACATCGCGGGAAACCTGGAGATTCAGCTGCAAAGTAAAGCAGACAATTTCAAACTTCTCTCTTTGGCACTGGACGAGAGCTGTGATGCCTGCGACACAGCCCAGTTACTCCTTTTTATATGTGGGATAACGAAAGACTTTGAGGTAACGAAGGTGCTGGCAGCAATGCAGTCAATGAAAGGGACGACGACTTGGAGTGATTTGTTCACTGAGGTAAATGCCTGTTTTGACCAGCTGGGACTTAAATGGAACAAACTGGCATCTGTTAGAACCGATGGGTGTCCAAAACTGACAGGAAAAAATGTCTGACTTTTGAAACGGATGCAAGATAAAGTGACTGAAGTGACCTCAGAACTGAAAATGGTATTTTTGCATTGTATTATACATCAGAATGTGTTGTGTAAGTCAGTGCTAAAACTGAAGCATGTTATTGATGTTATAACTAAAACAGTTAACTTCACCAGGGCAAGAGCATTAAATCACAGGCAGTTTGTGTCACATTTAGAGGAGAATGAAAATGAACATGGTGACATAGGAAGTTGCAGTTTCTCTCAAGCCAGTTGGAGGGTAAAATTCTCACCCACATGCAAACCCTGAAAGAAGCCCCACCACAAACTGATCATCTCCACAGGTAATAATCCATGTTACTGGCACTGCATGGTGAGTTTTCAAGGCGATTCAAGACAAAAAATAAATAATTGAGGGTGAGATGCAAATGATTTCTTCCCCCTTCACTTGCAGTGTAGACAGTGCACCTAGCGATATTCAGCTCAAACTCATTGACCTGCAGTCAGATATAGTGCTGTCAGAGCACTTCAAGTCGGTGTCACTGCTGGATTTCCATTCTTCTCTCAAAGAGGAGAACTTTCCACACATGAGGAGGCATGCTCAGACGGTGTTTGTTCATATTTTAAGAAACATTTTCAGTGATGAAGTTTAACTAATCAGGATGCAGATCTTCTCTCACTAATGATCATCTGTCAGCTGTCCTGCGCATATCCACCTCAAACAATCAACCTGACATCAGTGAACTTGTTCAAGCCAAGCACAGACTAGATTTCTCACACTGAACAAGAAAAAAAGACCTGAAAAACAGCTAATGGAGTAGTAAAACTAAAAACAAAAAGATAATAACACAATTGCTTTGAGTATACTGTTCAAATAGTGTTTATGTTGTCAACATTATGTTGTCATTTTTTACTATGTCTGCTTCAGTTTTTCATTTGAAGAAAACATGGCTAAATTTGTAATTACGCTGCAAATGAAATAGTAATAACACTTTATAAAGTTCATTTAATGCTGCTCTTTGAAAAATGTTAAAAACAAGCACATTTTTTCACAATTGCTTTTGTGGATGTTGATTAAATACCAACATAACTGCATTTTGTACCATGTCTGCTTTATTTTTTTCATATTCTTATCATAACATTTACTCTTACCAGTCACAGCTTATCAAATACCCTACATTTTACTGCTTTTTATAAAGAGATCAAATTAATATTGAGCTGAATTGAATTTAGCCTATTGGTCCGGCCCTCCACAACAGTCCCTGTTTCTCATGTGGCCCTTTGGGAAATTTAATTGCCCACCTCTGCTCTAGAAGCTAGAAGCTGACACTGTCAGAGAAGCTCAACCCTCTCTCGGATACTGGCATCAAAACAAACTGCTCAGACTGGACCAATTTAAGAAATGGTTGCCGCATTAGTCACCTAGACCCAAAATATGGGATATTAGCCTGGCCTAGCCAGACTAGCCAAGGTATGTACCTAACCATGACCTTTTTGTACCGGTACACCCAAACAAAGATATTTTAGGTTAAAATAAACAATGACTAAATTAAACAAGAAATGCTCCAAAATGTTTGTAATATGGCAGAACTGATGCTAAATGTTGTTTCAGATAGTTTCTGCAACTCCCAACAATAACAAAAGGTTCATAGAAAATGAGGTGAAAGAGCCATCTCTTACTGCTAACTATAGCTACTGAATATCAACGACAGCCCAAACCCAGTCAATCCCTGGTGAAACATCTGCATAACTGAATTAGGTCCAAATGTACAATGCTCATTTTAGTCATGAACACAGGCTACTAGCTCCATGCAAATACCCAATCAGATTAAACGGTTGGAGAGCAAGCATGAGGCTGACTTCACAGGTCCAAGAACCTCACATTGGTGAAGATCCACGTCACGACTCAAGACACAAAGCTGGTTTTTGCAGAGCTGCCATCATTCACACTTCCACTGTAACGGACACAAGGGGGCAGTAAAATGTTTCCAACCCCAATCTATCAATAACCTGAGAGCAAATCTGGAACGGAACACAATATTGACTGTGCTCCATTATAGACATGTGGAAAATGTTATACATTCACATGGAAAAGAATGTGCCAAAAAAAAAGGCATTTTGAAAACCAGTTGGTGCATTGCCACCAACTCAAGAAGACATGTTTGACTTGTTTTGGGCTTTCATATACAAAAACCAAACCCTACGGCCATGCCCCACTCTATCACTCAGCCATTCCTTGATGCAAACTCCTTCCTAGAAGTGCGGTGTGTTGCTCAGCCTCGGGACTGCGGGTCCCGGGCTCCTAGCGTGTGGTCTGAGTAGTGACGTGGACCTTTGCAGACATGCAGGACACAGAGTGGTGGTTTGGTCTTAAGCAAGCAGCTTAAGCACCCCCCCCCCCCCCCCCCCCCCGCCCCGCCCCGCAGTGAGCAGCAAAGCGGATGAGCGGCGAACACACAGGGTGGCCGACAGCTTGCCTTCGACGGAGCACGGGCGTCCTGAGAGGTAGGCGTGGCCGTTGGGAGTCTGGGCCCCCCCCCCGGGCCCCGCGGGCGGGGGGACCAACACCAGAGCGTGGTGGGCTTTAATGTGCACCTTAAGGTACGAGGCGGTGGAGAACCCTGGGGACCGGGAGGGGGAGAACAGGAGGAACAACACAAGGAATAGGAGGCTGAGTGGGTGTGGTCACCTGGCTCCACGGCATCTCAGCCAATCAGAGCTACGATCAACACACTTTTTGGTTTGCAATTTCTCCGGCCCGCCATTTAAAGTAAATGTTGTGTGTATGGAGGAAATAAACTTTGGAGAAGTTTCTTGGTCGGTTGGAAGATTTGTGAGCCAATGTTCAAATGGCTTCAGAACACATGTATGTGCTGATGTTAGGCAAGTATTGATACCTTATGATTGAGCTGCAAAAACCAGTGACAGATACATTGTTCAGATTTTCTTTTTGATCCCCAACTTGGACGGATAGGAATAGTTACGGATTAAAACAGGGTTTGGATAACCAGAGCTCTGCATTACATGTCTTCCATTCCAGACCTACAGGAATTAAGACTTTCGACCGTTATATTACACTTCTTAACTGGTTATAAAGAGTTGACGGATTAGAATAAATATACTATGAAGAATGTACTATACAAGTACTTTGGTAGTATTTTAATCATTTAAGTGGTAGTGATAATCCAGTCCAAATGTTAGTCACGGAACAGATAATTGCTACCCAATAACCACCCTAGCAGAAATGTCTATCCAACTATTCTAAAGGGCTTGTAATAGAGTGGCGAAGTCCCGCCCCTTCCGGTAGAGCCCATGGGACCTATGACATCGAAAAATATGAATGGGTTTCAATGGAGAGAAAGTATTCTGGTCACAGTCTTTATATGCCCCTGTTAAACATATGTTGTTTGTGGATTTAAATGATCATTTTTTATGCAAAGAAAACTAAACATCTTCGTGAAGAAGTTTGATAATGTTAGGTTTTTGCCAAGGGGAGGATAAAAGCATCAAAAGAGGTGAAAACCATTATAAATTGGGGCATGTGCAGAGTTTCAGTTATGCCGATGGGGAGATTGTCGGTCTTGTCCACGTCAGACGCAGGGAGCGTGACGGCACATACGAGACATAGTCTTTCTCATTGTGTTTTCTCTACAGCATTTAACTGAACAATTGAACAATAAACGGTCAAACTCTTGACATGAAAAATTATCATTTAAATCCCACAAACAACATATGTGTAATCCGGGGCATATCAAGACTGGGACCAGAAGATAATTACTTTCTCTCCATTGAAACCCATACATATTTTTTGATCTCATAGGTCCCATGGGCTCTACCTGAAGGGGCGTGACATCGCCCCTTAATCGCCAACAGGCTCAAGTTATATTCTGTCATCATGGAAAGAACCCCTGCAGAGAAATTAAACTAAAAGTTTCCTGACCTTCGCCTGATTGTTCTGTTTGTTCTTGTGTCGAACCAAGGCTGAAATCCCGTTGTTGCAAGATATACCCCTATTACAATCTCAGCTCTTTAACAACTCTTTTAAGAATCTTAAAATAACCCAAAACTATGCTTTCTCTAGTCAAACACCACAAGCTCTGCTCTCTCCAGCACTCTCTCACGTCTTTCCCCGTTCTCTTCCTCAAACAACTCAACTCTCGCAAGTGAGACTTGGTTGGACACAATAACAAACAGACCGAGGTCAAGCCAAAGGTAAAAAAACAAAGTTGTATTTCCCTGTCAGGATCCTTCCCGTAATGATGGAACATGATCGGAGCCCGTCAGTGACAAAACCAAGTGCATTAAGAGGATGTGCATTAACAGGGCACTATTGCCTCTAAGGATTACTTTGCAGCCAGTTCGATGACAGTTGCAGCCTTCTTCTTCTCTTATTTAATACTGGACCAAATAAAAAAAAATAAAACTTGCCCCCATGTGTCCCTTAGACTCAACATTACCAGAAAATAGGGTCCAGGTTAGATAAATGACAAGTGTAAAGTTGTTCTATTTAGTTGACTCTGTACCTCTTGCCGACTAGTTTGCCCCTTGCAGGAAAAGCTCTGGAGGTTGAGCACACCTGGCAGGGGTGATCACACGGACTCAGCCTGTCATGGCTCTCAACAGCTTCACCGACGGAGAGAAGGTGACCAGTGGGCCGCTCACCTTTGTTGCAGATGCCGCAGTAGTTGTGGGTCCCCTCACTGTGCTTCTTGAGGTGGTCCGTCATGTAGGCGGCCCGCAGGAATTTGCCACACACCTTGCAGGGGATCTTGTCCTCGTGGCAGGCCAGGTGCGACCGCAGCCGGTCCCGGGTGGCGAAAGAGGCGTTACAGATCTGGAAGACCGAACCGGAACGTCTACAACTACAACATCGCTATGGGCCTCAAACGTAAGACGGTATGTTAAAGTAATGTCTAAAGTCCTCACCTGGCATTTGTGGGGTCTCTCCGTGGTGTGAACCTGTTTTATGTGTCCGTTCAGATGGTCTGGTCTGGGGAGATACAGACACACACATCATTCAGCACCCCGGGGTTCCGGCTTGGATATCGTGTAACAACGGCATGTGGTTTTGCCTTTATCCAACCTCACACACAACGGGGCTGACGCAAGGAAACGCCTTCCGGCCGTAAGGAAACTTCGTCCCTCTGATCACTGAGAGCTGCTTCACTTCTCTATCCCTTCTAACGCTTAGCAAGATGATAAAGTAGATTGGAAGTTTTTACGCACATTGACACCTCCCTCTATGAACAAAATGTTTTCGAACAAAGTGTCATGTCAATTATTTAAATAATGTATCGTTTAATAGGTTATAGCATTGTAGGGGAAAATGGCCTAGTACATACACAGTAGGATATAGGTGGGGTAAGTCAAGATCCCACTGTAGAGATCAGTCGGCACCCCCATATCATATACAATGAATATAACAGTAACTAATAATAATTCTAGTTATATATGCCCCCATATAACTACTTGTTTACTTCGATAAAGGTCCAGCTGGAGATGAGCTGTCCCATCAGCAGGGGATGAATTTGTCGGTACAGTGCACTTTTCTGTTGCCTATCTGTGTTTGAACTGTTTTTAGATTGTGCATCGCAACCTCGGCTCTCAATGACCGCCTCGATTCTGTAAGATAGGAGTGCAGGAACTCCGTCCCCAGGGGAGAACAGATCGTTCAGCTATGCAGCATACTGACGGTTTGGATATGGTGTTTACCCATAGCCACATGCATTATTATTCAAAAGGTTTGATCCCTAGCAGGGTGTAAGCTGTAATAGTACCATGTCAGGAAGTCATTTACCTGGTGCGATATTTACATTGAGGAAATTACCAAATGTACAAAGACGATTTTATTTGTTTTGCGTTATTTGGTTGATTTACTTACTAATTTCTGTTCTCACTTGTTTCTAGAAAATGGTAATGATTAATTTAATTTTTACTTACAGCATGAACAGTCAAGCCATAACATGATTTGGCTCTGTACATGCTGCAGACAAATTACAATCAAATGTGGTTTGACTATAGTTATCACATATTACAGAAATAACTTACGGTACATAAAATATATAACTACCATAACCAATATACAGTATGTACAGGAAGGAGGTGTCTTTACTATGGATTATAGCCACAGGTTAGTGATGGCTGAGCGGCTGTAAATTTCAAAGACACCCACACAACTAACAAAGAATCATAACACTATAATGTTGGTGTAATTTCATGCAGTGACAATCATTTTTAACAGTTTAGAATTTCATACATATTGTGGGAGTATTATTTGGCCATATTTTATATTGGACAGCAGCACATTTGCATATTCATTTTGCCGCTGAAATGATTTTTGACAGTTGGCAATTTGACTTGATTTTGCTTTTAGAGCTAAATTTCCCATTTGTATCAGTTATTTGTTACAATGTGTCTATGTGTCGGAGACAAAGTTACACGTTTTATATCACTGTGCCAGGACTTTATTTAGGAAACAATTTCAGATTAAAACAGGCTTCTAAAACAGATCGACTACTTTGCCTTCAAGTGATGAATGAAGAATAGATGCAAACCAAAATTAAGCATTAGTCACTGTTCCAGGGCCCACAATCCTTCTCAGCAGATACCACATCACTAGTCCAGGAGCATTTGGAGCTCTAACGTCGCTTCAGACGTCCACACGAATCCTAACACGAAACCGCATAGGTCCGGTTTTATTTGAAACCACCCTGGGACCATGGACCTATTAAAGAACATGGTTTATTATCTGCCTAATAACATGGTTATTAAAGACTCCCTCCAGGATTTCGCGGGCCTCTTTTGAGATTGTTGCAGCCTAAAATGCCTGATGTTGCGTGAGCTTTTCCAAAAATTTGTGATGAAAGTTGCTGTGTTTTTTAGCGATTACAATGAGAGAGGAAGTGAAAGTTGCGATTTTCCTGATGCTAAATATTAAGTTATTACTGAAAAAACAGAACAAAAACACTGAGAAAGGGACCTATGAATAATTGATTCTTGATTCTTTCCGCGCTGGCAATTGACTTGGATGCAACAGCCTGTGTCATAGTGATCTGCCTCATCGTCTGACGTCCTGCTTGCAGTTCTTCAGTTCTGTAGTTATGTTTCGCGGTGGCAAAATGCTTATCAACGGAAGATGTATGCTTATGTTCCACCACAATGTTGCATGCAGTGCAAAATAATTTTCCCCCGCTTTCATGTAGAATACCAGGATACTGCTTTTTGCGATCTTTCGCAGTTATTTTGGTCGGCAAGTGTGAAACGTTGGACATGTACATGCTGCATGAATGCTGGAATCGCTTGAACGTAGTAAACACGGAAGTAAGGCGGAAGGTAGTTTGTCGACGTCAGTTCAAGACGACGCCACTGATTGGTCAAATTTGCGGGATAGTTGAGATGGTTGGTTAAAATTGTGACACCGCCCTGAATTTGCGGAGATTGGTTGATGTTGCGTTGAAGTTGCAAATCGCAACATCGCGAAATCCTAGAGGGTCTGATTAAAGACACGGTTTCGCAAAAAAATCGGCTCCGGGTGGACGGGACCTGAAAGACATGCACTTTGGGAGATACACCCACGGATGACCATAGATGCGAGGCGGATTCACGAGTGTCACGTTTACTTTAGGTGGATGTTGGAGGTTTACTTTCTGGTTGATGTTGATGGATATTGCACAGATACATCTAACTATGAAACTACTTCTTCGAGTTTAACTCCCTCTGCATCAGCAACGGCTAGTCGGCGAACATCAGGGTGAGTAGAAAGGGACATTTGTTGAACTTCTGTTTACAAACCCGCCGTGGTTTAATTAGCAGCCTGGAAACATAGATCTGTGATATCGTCTGAGTAATAGTTTATACACTTTATGGTTGGAGTGCTAGCTTGTGGAAATTGACATGACAGGGGCTATCGGAGGGTTAGTCAGTTTTAAGGCTGCCAGCCATGTATTAAGGGCTGGTTTCCTATTCAAAGGTAGCCTGTGGAAATGTATGATTACCCCAGCTGCCTTGGCCCTATATAATTCATTACTGCAGCCAGGGGCAATGCAATAAGATGATCCTCCTGTAGCCCTGGTTGTTTGCTTTCCCGTAGCCATTTCAGCGAGCCTTAGAGCCTGACTCATTATCTGCTAGAGCCAAAGAGTAGGAGTAGGTTACCATGCCAGTGACGTAGCTGATTGTTGAAATCCAACATGGCGGCGCCCTGTAACACTTTCACCGTACAATTGAATCCCTTTTAGCAAGTTCAGCCATTTTTTGTTATTGTACCAATGAGAAGGTAGACAATACATCTGTTATATCAACTAAACTTCAAATTTCAGTTCATTTCGTCTTTAAAGTTAGGCATTTAGATTCAGGTCATTCGTTAAATAATGTTATGTACTCCGACCATTATCAACTGTCAAGGGAGTGGATTTTAGGAAAGGAGCGGCACGGCAGTGAATATGGCTGAATTAGACCTTAAAGGCACCCAGTGCAACTTTATGTAAACATTCAATGAAAAATAAACATTCAATTTCTAGTCTTTTTTACACGTAGTAAGTTTCAATAACTCCATACCATTGCATATCGACATTCAAGGAGCAAAGATGAGACGTCGTTGTGTGGTGAGAACTGATAGAAAATCGTAAACAACAACAATCGCCGGTGGGGAGAAGCCATTTTTCCATTGACTGGAAGCCTGCTTTATTTATTGTAGGTTACAAAAAATAAAGAAAATGGCGGCATTGTTGTTGTTATCGATTTTGTATCAGTTCTCACCACACAACGACATCTCATCTTTGCTGCTTAAAGGCACCCAGTGCAACTTTCGAGGCTTAAAAATAAACATTCAATTTCTAGTCTTTTTTACACGTAGTAAGTTTCAATAACTCCATACCATTACATACCGACATTTAAGCAGCAAAGATGAGACGTCGTTGTGTGGTGAGAACTGATACAAAATCGATAACAACAACAATGCCGCCATTTTCTTTATTTTTTGTAACCTACAATAAATAAAGCAGGCTTCCAGTCAATGGAAAAATGGCTTCTCCCCACCGGCGATTGTTGTTGTTTACGATTTTCTATCAGTTCTCACCACACAACGACGTCTCATCTTTGCTCCTTGAATGTCGATATGTAATGGTATGGAGTTATTGAAACTTACTACGTGTAAAAAAGACTAGAAATTGAATGTTTATTTTTCATTGAATGTTTACATAAAGTTGCACTGGGTGCCTTTAAATGTCGGTATGTAATGGTATGGAGTTATTGAAACTTACTACGTGTAAAAAAGACTAGAAATTGAATGTTTATTTTTAAGCCTCGAAAGTTGCACTGGGTGCCTTTAAACATGGTTTTGTGAAATACGGAAGAAAATCCTTTCCAGCCTAATTAGATCGAAAGGATTTAATTAGGATGGAATGGATGGATCCAATTAGGATCCTACTCCCTCTACTGAAATGTACCTGTAATTGTCATACAGCCACTCTACACAGATGCATAGTTATTGGTGGCGTTATGGCACAAACCCACTCATCTAAACAGGATACCACTCCTCTATGAAGGCATAGTCATATGAACAGCAGAGTGCTTACTAAACGAGTAACCCCCCTTACTGACATCTACAAACAAGTGACATACAGTGGATTACGCTGGAGATGACCTCGAGTTTGGTCCCAATCATGGGTGGTGGAACTGTACACTACTAGATGATTTATGAGAACACCACTCACCTCGAGAACCCCTTCCCGCAGCTCTGACACACGTAGGGCTTCCCCACGGACCCGTCGTGGGATCGGACATGGTACGACATCCTGTCCTTCCGCTTGAACCGCAGGCCACATAGGTGGCACTCGTATGGCTTCTCCCCGGAGTGGGAGAGCTTGTGTCGGTTCAGGTGATACACGTCCCGGAACACCTTCCCGCAGATGTCACAGCCGACGTGTCGTCTGATCCTCTCCCGCTTGCGGTGGGCGTCCGAGGCAGCGACTCCTCCGGGCGACCCCCCGCCGTTCTCCTCCATTAGACCCGGGTGCGATGCCGGACCGAGACCGCCCTCCGGAGAGAGGCTCTCACTGACATGGTTCACCGCGTTCGAGGCTCCATGCTGCGCTTCGTGGTTCTTCAACCGGGAGGCCTCTGTGAAGGCTTTCCCGCAGGACCCGCAGGGGAACAGCCGGCTTTCTTTGGCGGGGCTGTGGTTGAAGTGGAGCGGCTCCGTCGCCCTCTTTGGTCCGCCTCGGTTCGTCTTTGACCCCGGGGAATTGGTGTCCTGAAACGGGTTCCCTGACACCTCCGATGAGGGGGGTGTCGACACGTCTTCGACGGGATGCAAAACCGGCATCGGGGATTCGGTATCGTCTTCCAAAAGTGCCACAGTAGTGTTGTGATTTCCGTCCACATGTCCGTTGTTCGCAAAGCGCAGATCGTTGATCCCCGTCCCGTTCACCAGGTCCTGCTGGGCCCCGGGGAACCCCGACTCAACAGCCCCCCCCGGGGCCTGGAACAGACTGGCCTCCCCCCCTCGGGAGGTGGGGATGAGGATCTGAACGTTGGACTGTTTTATGACCTCCTGGCAGATCTCGAGAACCGATCGCATGAGGAGGAACTTGGCCGCCGTCATCAACTCGGGGAAGCACTCCAGTCGCACCACGATCCTGGAGGTGTAAGCGAAGTCCAGGATGTCTCGGAAAACTTTAGGGCTGATCGTGTGCATCTCTAGCTCCTTGGCGTCACCTTCGCTCTCCGGCTGACAGCTGAACACCGACTCGAAGTACTCGCTGCATGCGGCGAGCACCGCTCTGTGCGCCGGGAAGCTCTCCTCGCCGACGCGGAGCACCACGTCGCAGAACCGGCCTCCATCTTCCCGCTGCGCGTTGAGGTTGTGGAGCATCTCGGCGCTGTGCTGACTCACCTGGTAGGTGTACGAGGGCTTCCAATCCGCTACTTTCTCCATGTCAAATCATCCGATAGCATCGGTGTGTAGTACGACCGTACGGAGAGAAACGGGTGACCGCGGACAATAGACGGGTGAAGCGGATTAATAGTCCCCTTCGCGGTGTAGCATCGAAGCGTTAGCAACGGCGGGGAAAGATGGCAGCCCCCCAGCTTCCTGTGAACTCTGACCCCGGTCGCTGTACGGTAGAGAGGCTGCACAGACGATACAAACATGCGCATCTGGGGATGATTTTTCAGAAACTTAACTTAAGTTCAGAAACCCACCCTGGAGGTGGTATACTTGTCAACGTATCGTCTTCCTGGTCCAAGGGGAAACATCATGCCCCCAATGGTGCAAAGCCGTGTACAGCTGTTGGTGTCTACATGTTTGCAACCGTCAATATTGGGGTATATTATAGGAATAGACCATCTCCTTCATAAACCTTGCCAACCGCGCCATTTGTCAAATTTAAGGCATAGGGCTTTAAAGCTCAACATTATACAACGCAAGTTTACAGCTATGAGTGCAGTCAATTTAATTGTTAAGAATGCACATGTTTTTCAAAAAATGGATTTTTTTTTACAAATAGGACATTAAAATTGACAGACAGCAGGAAACATTGTAAACTGACACCAACTGAGTTTTACTTAATTTTATTTATTAACTCTAATTGTGCTTCTATAATTGAGTAGCACAGGCATAAACTGAATCCCAGCCACCCCCCTCCAAAAGAAATACAATAACTTGATTTAGAGCAGTGCTTCTCCCCCAGTGACAAGTTGGATGGGAGGGTGCAAGTTAAAAAGAAAAAACGAAAAAAAAGAAGGCACACCAACAATTGCCAATTCCTCCAGACCTCACTATTTGCGTCAGTCACATGTAGATCAGGGGCCACACTAAGTCATTTAGGGCAACTTAATTGAGTGCACCTGCTGTCACACCGCTATTCAATACTTTCAGTAGCCCTTTCACAGTGCAGAGGGACGTTACACCTAGATGACCAGACAAATGCAACACCATTTCGATGGCTCGACTTTGTCTCCACAGTATTTAATTGAGCCATGGTTAGTTAAATCTTCACCATCCCAAGAAACAATAGCTTTATATACACAGGGAGAATATGTTTCTTTACCATTTGTCTGTACAATGTAGGGCCTATACATTAATTACTTTTCTGCAAGTAAAATACAAAAAGAGGGAGAAAAAAAATTCTTCAAAACAATTCACCATAACTTGTCTTCCCTTTTCTCAGAAATCAAAAGACAGTGACTTCAAGGTTGAAGGCAAAGTACGGTCAGACAATCCATGTCTGCACTCTCTCTCAAATTAAAGTTCACATTTTTTCCCAATAATGGAGAGGTGGTGACAGAGTCCCGGTGTCGGGGCTTCACGGCCGAAACTCCAGCTCATCCACACTGATGACCTTGGCGGGCATGGAGGGAAGGGGCTGCTGGAGCACGTCCGAGCCGAACCACTTGGCCAGGCCGAGGGGGGGACTCGCGCCATGTCTCTGAGCGTTAGTCCGGTGGAGGCCGTGGTTCTGTGAGTGCGAGACCCCGGCTCCTGGGTGTCCTGCAACGGAATGAGAGATTTAACAACAATGACACTTAATACTGTCAACCAAACTCACATCATTACTCCGTTAGGCCAGTTCACTATGCACACTTGAGAGATAAGCTTGATATAGAAAAACACCAACTATATTTAGTGTATAGAGACGTACAGTGTTTCCATTTGGTTTTTTTCTTCGCAGTGTTGCTGTGAGTTGGTAACCTAGCAACACTTAGGGGGGTCCATGCCACCCCCGGAAGGAAAAATTTGAAAAAATAACCCTTTAAATGGTTTCTTCTGGTGAGATTCTTTGGGGAAAATGTACAGATTGAGCTTCCAAAGATGACATGACAACCAACAGGGTCAAGGCATCTGCTGAGACCAGATCATTGCGCCAATGTGCCTTGAACTTCAGGGCTCCAGACTAACATTTTTTTCACTAGGAGCACTGTGGCCCCTAACTGAACATTTTAGGGGCACAACCAGAAATTTTAGGGGAACACACCATAAATCAACAGGCCAAAGTGATTCTCTTTTTATTACTAATAAGTATTTAGATAATAGATGCAGAAATTATAATGTGCGGTTTCAAATTCAGTGTCACATTTTATTGTGATTCCCATCTATACCAACTGTTTCCACGTGTGCGCGCATGCGTTCGACGAGTACGGAAGCGACAGGACGCTGCGCCTCCTCCATGGACCTATTGGCCTCCTCCCTACCCGCTCACCTCTCCATTAAGAAAGCAGCAGGAGCGACAAACGCCTCCTGTGTGATAAGCCCTTTATGGCACATGAAGTCCTGACCGGGTTCGGTTTCCGGCGGGGACGCGGGTTTTGCGATTGACTTCTCCAGTGCTGGATATGTTATTCAGGAGCGGAGGAGTCAACTAAAACCATCAACCGTGGATGTGGTTTTTTTGCACAGCAACCTAAAGCACAAGGCCAAACGCCACATAGTGTATTCCCCGGCGTTTCATCTAATGTGTCGAATTTTCCTTCGGGTACCGGTCGGGAGTCTATCAATTTATAGCGGGTCGGGTGTGGAATGTAATTCGCGCTACTGTCGGAACACGTGTCGGATTCGGTTTTAAGTATTGCAGGTTTGCAAAATAAGACCCGTGCAGGACTATCAATGGTCAATATTTTGCGAATTGTTCAAACACACGTAGCAGGTTGTGAAATCTTTCTCCTTCTCAGACGTTTTACGGCGGCTCAATATTTAATCTCTCGGACCCTCCCCCTCCACACATTAGCCACCAACAGTGGCCAGCTCCTATCCTTCTCACATTCATTGGCTAGCTACAGATTCCAGATTCTTTCCAGATACGCCCATTCCACGTTTAACGTGCACTAATAAAAAAAATCTGTCACGTTCACATTTTGGTCACAAAATACGACCATTTGGTCGCAGACTGGAGGCCTTGGCAGAGATTATTATTATTTTATTGATTTCTTTGCCATTATTTAGGCTTTTTTTTTTGCAGTAGCGCTTACAATGGCAGTGCACTGCTGCTGAATGCATATAGGGGAAACACAGACGTATATATCAATAGATTTATCCACATAGCCCCTATCCATCCATCTTAAACCCCAGTCAGAAGCGCTTTAACATCAACTGTTCATTGCCTGTTTCTGATGCAAGCCGATCTCTTCAGCAAAGGACGGATAACCGATGATTTTTACCTTGTCGCTGTTGCTGGAGTTGTTGCTGCATTACTGCTAGCTGCATCTGGGCATTAGCCCTGGGAGGTAGAAGAGGATTCCCCGTTGCACTAAGAGGGTACAGTGGAGGGCCAAGCAGGGTAGGGGGCAAGCCACGGAGCTGAGCGAGGTCCATGTGGGACGGGAACATGCCTGGGGCAAATACACAACCATTCAAATCAAGGAGACTGAAAAAGGTTCCAACGGCGCCATGAAGTCAAGGAGAAAAAGACTGCAGGACAAGAAATCCAACCAACCTGACTGCATCAGGGCGGGTCCTAGTGGCTGGGGCTGGATGCCCTGCGCCAGCATTCGCTGCACCACGCTGGGGTGGAGCTGGGGAGGCGGTGGCCGCCCCATGGGGAGGTGGGAGAGCAGCGGGACCTGGTACATGGGCCGTGGGAAGGCCGAGCCGGGCCCGGAGGGTACCATGGGGGGCACCTGGTGGCCGGCCGACCCTGGCTTGAGGCGCTCATCCTTGCCGGGCATGTTCTGTGCACTGGCCTCCGGTCCCCCAGGCTGAGGACCACCTCCAGACAAGGATCCTAGGCAGGGGTTAAGGGAACCTCCATCTAGTTAAGAACAAAATTTTTATTTGAAAATGTGTAAATTTTCAGTTAATGTAATTTCTTTGCATTAAAGGTCCCATGGCATGCCACCAGGTGTGGTGACACACTTCTAGGTGGACCCGCCCACCTGTGATGTCATAAGGGGCAGATTTCCCAAAAATGTCCATCTTCGCCCTTATTCGTGCAATGCCCTTATTCGTGCAATGCGTAATCGATGCGCCAAATATTACACCGATATTATGTAAACATCAAATACATGGAACATTCATGTACAATTTAATGTATTCATGTCGTTTACATCCAATGTGCCAAGATTACCCATGTACAACATAATGAGTTCAAACTATACCGTAGCAATGCTTATTCATTTATTTATGCTATACCATCTTGACAGTGAATTGCCTCCTCCTTGCCGTCTGGTCGACTTCCTTGTTCATCTCTCGTCTTTTCCTTTGTCTCGTACATTTTGCGAATCACAGATGTCGGAGTGAACGATGCAGATATCTGAAACGGAAATGGAGACATTACTCAAGGTGTGTGATCAGGAGCCAGGGTGGCAAGTTGGAGCCTGACGGCTATATCTGTATCAACACGTCATCTAGCCTCTTCTTTAAACAAGACACTGGATTAAATTCTAGGCTTCGTTCAGTGTCGAATATGAATCGGTCTTTGCTGATTGTATAAGAGTTCTTGCCGTGTGCAATATATGTGCCATGTCATTTTGTTGAGCCAACAAATGCGTTGTATGCCTTTAAGAAAAGACTCTACAGCATATAAACAAGGCACCATTGAGTTTAGTTTGGACTAGTCGAGGAAAGGAGCTATAAAATACCACATCTCGTTATCAGCGCTCTGATGGTGTGAAATTTTGTCAAATCTCTCGTCTTTACCCAAAGACTACTTATGAACGAAATCGTCCCATTTCAACCTGCCATTTTGTTTTGCAAGAGAATATCGCCCACTTTCACTGCGGTTGTTTGTTACTACATGCGGGCTATGCCCACTGAAAAAGGTCAGCAGAAGTTAAATATAACCATCCTCGGTATAGCAAAATCCATCCCTGCTGTAAAACTGTCAATAAAACAGTTTAATCAATCACACGTCTTGTCATCTTAAACTTGTCATCGTAACAATGGACACTTTCCTCCTCCATGTCCCTCAAAAGGTACAGCCTTTCAAGTTTCACTGCACCCAGTGGTAAACTACATTCCTAGACCAGTATTCATGGCCATCTGATGTATTGAGCATTCATCTTAAAGGGCATATCCGGTGTGAAATGGATCTGGGATATGTTTGGTATGATATCGAGTTGGGATGTTCGTTTGGGAGCAAAAAGGCGCATCTATACGCATTCTTAAGTTGTTTTTAGCCGATTCTACCAAAACGCTATAAACTTGGAACGATGGGGGCATGTGTTATGATTAAAACTAAATTGTTATTTTAAACCACTTAAAAAGGCTAGAAGTAGCCTGACACTTCTTTGGTAGTATAATAAAGGTCTTGACATATAAAACAAGGCATTGATAACTTTGTAAGTACAGATTGTTTATTAAAATAGGACATTTTATGCACACAATACCATCAGTAGTTCACCCGTCGACCTCATCTTGTTTTAAGACTCAAAAAGTAGGTTGACGAACACAAGAGATTGTGCCATCGGTCAACAAAACGCAAGCTCTGTGTTTGCCAATTTACTTATCGAGTCTTAAAAACAAGATGGTGTCGACGGGTGAACTACTGAGGGTATTGTGTGTATAAAAAGTCCTTTTAGTGTTTTAGTAGAATCGGCTAAAAACAGCCAACTTAAGAATGCATATACATGCGCCTTTTTGCTCCCAAACGAACATTCCAACTCGTTATCATATTAAACAGATCCCAGATCCAGTTGACACCAGATTTGTCCTTTAATAGCCGTCATTACTACAGGCCAATGTTTACTTCCATTGCGGTTGATGAATATAGGTTGATCTTGATAACATGACTCAAGTCGTATCGCTACAGTTTAATTTAGGATACCAACTTTCTCACGAAGAAGGACAACCTACTTTAAGTTAACAGCGAAACAACCTCAAAAGCCAAAGTTACAAAAACATGAATGCATTAAAGAACCGCCTCCAGGGACCCCCTCTAGGCCCAACTCCCCTGGAGTGGGCTAGGCTTCTTGTAAAAAAGTATACCGCCACATTGTGACACATTTCGTATTGTAATTTTTACGTTAGGATCTCAAATGAGACCTACCCAAGGGGAAAACATGCCCCCTTCACTCCAGCCCCAACTCTGGTTTTAAAGCACACTCTCCAGAGCAGTTTGCCCGCTCTGGGCTACTCTAAAGCAATTCCAGTGCAACATGGCGGCCTCCACGACAGAGGACCCACTCCCCATGCAGAGAGAAAGGGCTCAAACTACAGGAACGAAAAAACAATACTTATCATGAGCTTGCACACAAATTAAAAACATTGACCTTTAATCTACTGATCATCTACTCTGATTCAAACTTAGTAACACCATGTCAAAGAATTTGGCTTTGCAGCCTTTTGTTAAAAAGGACGACAAGTACGTAGGCATATCTAAAAACGATGGCTTACGTTTTTCTTTCACGTCTACTATGATGCTCCTTCAACCTTCATATTTAACATTCGATAGGCTTTAAGTGAGACTTCGGAATGTGGACCTTTGTAGGCATCACAGTGCCATCCAATGGGACCCATTATAATTTCATAACCTTAAATTGTATCATCCAACTCTTAACGTCTATCCTTCAGGAACACAATCCTAAAACGTGTTGAATCGCCTTGTGCATTGTGCTGTTCTGCAACATTGAGCGGTTGGACATTTGCCAGATAAATCAACCTAAAACCTGGATGTTGTGCATTTGTGCAACGTGCCCTCTCCAGGTATCTCACCATGCTAGTGACTGCATTTCCAGGAGAATTCCGGTCACCTTGGTGAGAGCCGGGCCCTGGGGAATGATTTGTTCTGGTTTGCCTGTGGTTTGGAAGAAAAACACTTTAGGCTGACTAATGAACCCATGACCAGAAAGATTTTAGATTTGGGCAAATTTCACTTTGTTTATCAGTCTTTGGTTTATCAGTCCCAGCGACCGCCCCTTTCAAGCGATTTGCGGGGGCAAACCCTCAACTTCGTTGACTTATGATCAGTTTAAAACATTTTTGCTATGCTAGCAGAAAATACTTTTCCCCTGAAGCATTGCTCCGATAAGGGGCTTGCATTCCCCCCCCCCCCCCGATTTGATACCAGCCCAATACACAACATCCACATTTATCTTTGGACACAATCATTTTTCATAGCATATGCGATTGAAACAATCATTGAATATATTGAGCAATTAATTTCTCAATGAAAGTGACCCAAATTAATAAATAACTCAAGTAGAGCCCCCACTGAATTTGGAGTCCGATCAAATTGCAAGGAAAGACCCCAAGTAATCAGCAACACAGCAGACTGGAAAATATACAGGTCATTGCAAGTGTGGATGTAAATTGATGGCCTAGTAGTAGGGTTGAACTGGCCTGTTCCTGAAGGATTTGTCCTGCGCCTGCTTATTGTAGCACTGCTGGTATTGGTGGTGGGCGTGCATGCCCAGCTCCTGCTGGTAGGCCAGAGCTTCCAGGTCTACATGGTTCACTGCCATTGAGAGGGCCCTCATCTGCAGGAACACCAGCGCAAAACGGGTTCAAATAGGGATGATTTAGAGTTGGGGGACATGAACGCATCAGCAGTAGACCAGACGTATGGCTCTCACCTGCTGCTGTGTGGTGGGTCCTGTACTGATGGAGCTGTGCATGTCTGTAAACTGCGGTAATGACTGAGGCCCAACTGGAAACCCTTGTGAATAAAGCAATTCGAGCAGGCCGTCAAGGGATGCAGTTTGTGGACATTCAACGCAGCAACACCATACAGGGGAAAAGTAAGCATGAGCCATACATTTATCAACGAGGAAAAACCACAAGTAAGAATGTTAACATTGCTTACCATTGACAGATTTACCTGCTGGAGGCTGCATATGTCCGTGAAAGTAGTCTGGTGAAGGGGCCCTCTGTGGGTACAGCGTCGGGGAGGGGCCCTTGTGCAGCAGGCCATGTAGAGGGGCAGAGTGGGGGTCCTCGGAGCCCAGGAGGCCACTCAGTAATGTGGGAGAGCTGCTGCGAGGACGACACGGCCCGCCCAGGAGATCCTGCAAAAGACACATTAAACAGGTGAAGCTCGTGCAGGTATGGTCAGAGACCGCAAGTCAAAATCTGACAACGACAACCTATTGACCTCAGCCTCACAGCCAGGCCATATTTCACATCGCTCATTAGGTGCCGACTGCAGTGTTTGAGGAGCATGCCATCCAAACTTGCAACTGTTCAGCCACGCCGATCCCACAACCCAGATTTATAATGGTTCCGTGTTTCCAACGTAAAACACGATTCGTCAACGATATCAGTACCATTTTAGAGAAGGAGGGAAGAAGGGAAACGTGTGCATTTGTTGGTTTGTGGGCACTGTTTGAGTACCAACCTAGCATTGGCAGCTTGTAAGGGCTTACTTGGTTTGGACGAAAACAAAGCAGTAGCTACTAAACAATGAATTGCAATAGAATGATTCTCCAATAGGTCAATGGTTCGCCAATTGCCCGATTTCGCATGAAGGGAAATGAGAGGTCTGGATGGGGAGTTCAACAAAACTCACGGCTGAGTTACATTGACAAAGATAATTAACAATGAACCCCAGTTCTTAATAAACTACACAGAAGTCTTTACTTCTAAAGTAGCATAAAGATACTAATCAAGAAACCTAAAATTAAAAAACGCTTGGTTCGCTGTACGGCCAACTGAAATTTAGTTAAAACCAAGATGCCCGTGTCTGAAGTAATGGTGGCAGAACTCTATACTGAGCCCGTCTTTGTGAGGCCAATGATCTACAGTTTAACATAATATTAATCATACATACGTGGAATATGTTTTTCTGCTGCTGAGCAGGTGGCGGGACTTCAGAAATGCTCACCACAGCAGGGTCTGAAGGGTGCTGCTGGAGGATGGAGGAAGGGAGGTGAAACAAGTTCCCAAAAGCAAACCCTTCATGCAAGGTATGCAAATAAAACTGATTTTTTGTTTACACATGGTAGAATTTGCATAATCTATTTGCCAATTTATCAAGCCAATCAAAATATAAGAAGTCTTCAGGATATAGTTAAATCTTTTTTTAGACCGTATTACTGAGGTCCAACAAAACCGTTACAAGAGCATCATGGAGAGCCACTCATGAGGGCTAAACGTACATTGTTTGTGCTGCCTTTGGGGTGTGCTGGCAGAGTCCCGCTGGCCTTCATGCTGCTGACGAGCTTGTTGAAGGCCGACATATCGGGGTCACGTGGTCGTGGCCGAGCGCTGGAGCCGCTAGTCAGGGCCTCCTCCAGGTGTTCCACCATGACAGGGGTCCCGTCTCCTCTGGTCTGCTGAGGGGCCCGTCGAGGCTGGGGTCCGGCCTGGAGCTTCATGCCCTTCATCCCGCCCTCCACCTCCTCCAGGGAAAGCACCACTCCCGAGTGAGCTGGGAAACAGGCAGGAACACGTCATAAAAACCTTGTCGGGCCACGACATGCATTGGAAGAAAAGCCGCAATCACACAATGATAACTAGGTGCACCCACTGCTCTCGCGTAGGCGTGCTTTGTTGACCGTCAGGGTGGAGAGGAGGGGCTTCAGATCTATCTTGGCTTTGTTGAGCAGCTCCAGGATGTCCACCTTCTCCTTACGGTCGGACGACTGTATGGGTGTGAAGTATGGTGGGGGGCCGTGGCTGGGGGAGCTGCATTGAGGCTCCAGACCTAGAGGCAGACACTCTTGCATCAATTTGGCCTTTGGTCAAACTGACTAACCAAGGGGCTAAACCATCCACTGCAAGGGATATTAAAAAAAGTGCCATTGATTGAAAGGCCCATCAACAATCAAATGAGGCACTGTAAAATCATATCCAGGAGCATACAGGGATAGACTGAATAGGACGTCAGGTTTGTAATTTATGCCAGCCTATTGGCAGTGGCACCCATTTTAACAAAGACTGAACGAAGGTTTTGTCACACACTTGCAAACTACATTGACCCACCTATTGTACAACTTAATCAGTAAATGTAAATCAACCCTCAGTTTCATTTTGAATGTAAACAGATTTGAGAAGAGCATTCACACACTGCAGCCAACCGTTTTCTCCAACATTTTCTTATTTTATTCATTCAAACTCCAAGTTTATCCAGCTACTGTACATTGCTTTCAGAGTCAGACGTGCCATGTTGCATTTATAATAGTCACATTGAACTGTTAAGAACTGCCGTTAAGAATGTTTTTCAAAATTATTAAATGGTGCAATATTATTTCAGTGTGTCGAGCAAATACTGGTTGGCATCTTCAGCACCATCTGGGTGATTCATGCACGACAGTAAAGGACGGTTTACCTGCCAGTCGCTCCAGTTCCTCATGCGGAGTCGACCTAAGGCTGCTAGAGCGGCTCCCTGAAGGACTTAGGTTACTTGAGAACCACTGGCTGAAGCGGCTGGCTGACACCGGACCTTCTCCTAGAACATCCTCTATCATCTGAAATGGAAGGACATCGGAATAGTGATTAAACAGCACCTGTTGCAAGATTAGAACCCAAGGGCTCCAGAATCCCCCTTTAGAGGAAGATGAAACTCCTGACCATAACCAACAACTAATGGCGCGTTTCCACTGCAGGGTGCGGAACGGAGCGGGTCGGGTCGCGTTTCCACCGCCAAAAGTGGGCGTGACCCTGACTTTGCCGTACCCGTTCCGGCCCCATTCTCGGGACTCCTCCGTTGTAGTCTCGCAAAGCCAGACCAAACTACAGCAAGTAGAATGGTCTGGAGCCACGCTACCTCGAGCCGTCTATCCATGGGGAAACTGGGCGGGCCTGTTTTTATTTCTTTAAACCAATCACAATCGTCTAGGGCGGGGCTAAGCCCGGGAAGCAGCAGCGGTCTCCATGCAAAATAGTGCCGGGGGGGGAATTATTTTGACGGAACTTCTTGACGTTCAGAGGCTGTCAGAAATGGCTCAATCCCAAACGCCACAAAAAACCATTAACGATGTATGTCGCCTATGTGGAGATAATTTTATAGATAAAAAAGAACAAACATCTTTTGATTCTTTGTCACGATGATTACAAGCCACCATACACTTTGGCCCTTGAGGAGCTCACGGGACCTATAAAAACGAACAACGTTTTAACATTTATAGGTGGTTCTTGTAGAACACTACTAAAGAAATACCGTAGGAGCTATTGTGAAGTGGAACGGATCGGTTCATTGGTTAAATCCATGTCAAACGCTCATGCCGCTGTCAGAGTGAAACGATGCGCCAAATCCACACCAACCGGCGATAGTCGTGACCGCAAACGCATCGTCCCCGGGGAGAATCCTGCCAGACGGAGTCTGGGCTTTTCCAAGGTAATGTCAAAATTGGCTATGTTGTGGTCCTACCATTGTAATGAAATCAGATAGTCAGTAATCAGTAATTACATTATATTAAAATTAAACAAGATTGGATGTCTAGTTCCACAAACAATTTCGAAAACTTGTCTGTAGGCCTATAGCCATTTACCACCAACTGCTATTCATGCGTCTCTTTGTAAAACAATGTTATACTGTCCAGAGATGTGTCCACGGAAAGAGCCAAACATGCCAACTTTACAGCGCCGTCAAAGTCCTCTTCAAAACTCGCCATACTGCCTAGTTTTCGAGTTTGAGGGGGAGCACAATACGGTAACACCAGCAACCGGAAGGGGAGGAGTCGCCAAGGGTACTGTCGGCAGTGGAAACGCGACCTCGGAACTGAGCTGGGCTATACCGCCCCCTCCCTACCGCACCTTTGCGATCCGATCCGTTCCGCACCCTGCAGTGGAAACGCGGCATAATGCACATCCATGATGACAAGACATTCAGCAGTCTTTGGGACTTACGGAGGCCAGTCCTGGCATCGTCTTCTCCAGATTGAAGAACTCGTTGAAGTCGAAGTCGCCGCCCGACTGCTCTGGCAGGACCTCTGGGTGGGGGACCTCCTGGTCAGCGGTCGAGTCTCGGACCACGTCAGGCTCCTCAGGTAGGCCACCGTTGCACTCTTCAGACACACAATCGTTTAAAAAAAATAAAAAAGTGTACCAATGCGCAAATATATTGCTGCTCCATCCAACTGGAAGGGCATGGGATCAACACAGCCAGGGTTGAGGGCCATCCCCGACCTTGATAAGATCCTACGCACTGAAGGTATTCCAAAACATAAGAGTCCAACAACAGGCAGATTATAAAGATAAAACACTGGCTGCCCATGAACAGCTATAATTTTGAGGTTGAATTGTCTCTTGACATTAGTATTCAACATGCCTTCCTTCAGAGACTCCGTACGCCTCCTTGACCGCTTCGACCTGCGCTTATCATCCTCCAGGATCTTGTCATCAAATCCAATGAGCTCAATAGTCTCAGATTGGCTCGTAGGACCGCCGGAAAACCACTCTGGCTCCTCCTCTGCATACGAGTCGTTTCTTCTTCTCTCGCTGAACACCCGTTTGTCCCCAAAGTCTCTCTGCATGGGAGAAATATGTCAACACAAATTTATCCAGACTAATCTGAATTAAAGCTAGGATAAAGACTCACAACTTGGAAGCATTGCTCAATTTTTTTTTCAAAATATCTTTAAACGACAACAAATCAAGTTCCCTGACATTTTTTGGTTTAAATGTGGCATCTATGGCTGTTGCCGTCATGTAATAAGAATCCAATCAAATTATTGGATGGCTTTCCGTTTATCCAGCTTTTGCCTGTGTATTAATTCAACATTATTGAGTCTTTCAAAAGGCTAGCAGATCATTTGCTAAAGCTAGCAAGTTAAAGAAATATTTTTAAAGTAGGGGGGCCTTCAGATAGATGCTTTCAGTATTGATCGACTGGTAACTCCAAATTGCCTAACCTAGCATTAATATTAATCAACCAAACTGAAAGTGAGGTATACACAATTGCATATTTCAAAAATAGCTTCACAAAAAAAAGTAAAGTTAACACCAAACGAGATTGCTTCAGTTTAGAGGGAAATTAAATTTTGTATCCAACAAATAAAGCCATTTTCTGGTAGCTGAAAGAAAAGATCAGCCATCTAGCCAAACAAGGCTCCTTAACTGACCCTGAATCTCTTATCCTTGAAGTCCCTCTCACGCTCCCTCTCCTTCTCCATACGCGACTCCCTCTCGAAGGCCCTGGCGGGGATGATGCGGCCACTGCCGATCCTACGCGCTCCGCCCAGGCGGAGGCTTTCGTTCTCCTTGTTCTCCAGAGGGCTGATGGGGCGGCGGGCTAGGGGTGCCGGGGCAGCAATGCCCTGACATCCTCCTCCAAAGCTCCGCCGCTGCGGGCTGAGGACCACGTCCAGATCATCCTCCTTTAGTCTTTCACGGGGATCTGAGGTCGTTGAAATGTTGGGAAATTACAGGTGAACAGTTCTGTCAATGGATTTTGGATGTTTTTTTTGCCAAACATGTCCAACAGATGTTAACTGAGACTTTTCCTTCATGAGTCTCCACCCTCTAACGTTGTCAATAACAGCTTAAAACATAGTAATTTGCTTAGTATAATTTGTTAGAAATGGCCCATCCATTTAGTTAAGAAATCTGTCTGTCCCATTACCTGCTCCCTTTACAACTCTCGAAGCATCTTAAACTAAATCTCAGAAGGAGATGAAAAGTCATAGGAGAAATATACAAGCTTACAAATGTCCATTTAACTACTTCAAAATGCTACAGTCTCATTTCCTGATATGTTTCAGCACTGCATTTCTCTTTGAAGTGACCCTTTAACAGAAAATGAACATTAATTGTAGCCCCTTACCTGGAATTCTTCTCTTCAAAGGAGCTCGCTCTTCCAGGTAGTCCTTCTTGAAGCCTTCCACTGGTGAGGTACGCTCTGAAGTGGGGTACAGTGAGGCATGCCACTTCTCTGGGTCCCAGACACCATCACTAAAGACACCAGAGAAAATGTTCACATCCAACAGTGTCATGACATCAAATTACAAACGAGTTGCTTGACTATGCTTTTGGATTGAACCAATTAAAAATAAAAATCGATGTCATCCTTGTATCATTATTATGATTACACATTACTGAAATAAAATAATTGCATTCTAAGCGGCTATCCATTGTACAGTCACCAAGCATTATAGTATACCTGTCATATTTGTCCGCAAGACATTCTGGCCTTTCATTAGAGCATGGCAATTCCTTAATTGCCAGAAGCTCCTCCTGCAAGTTTGCTCACAATGTTTATAAAGTCAACTTGAAAAATATAGATGTTTATGTTGATTCCTCATCCGTTTATTACCTTGGAGTATCTGTAAGGAGATACAGTTACTACTGGTGGTTCCTTCACCTTCTCCACTTCCACATCCCCATCCCAGACCTTCTCAGCACATGCCTCATTCTCCATGGCTGATTCGTACAGCCAACCAAGCAGAGCCTCAAACCCAAGAATGGAAATATTCCTGCAAGAATAATTTTCAGTTCAATTCACTTCAATTTCTACCAACACCTTTGATCATTCTTAAATGTGTCGTTTTCCTTGTAATTTGAATAATTGTAGGTAGTTATGCACGTTGGAGAGGGAATTAAGAAACGGATTGGGGTTCTAGTCATAATTAGCCTAAATGAAATGCAAATGGGCCTGAATTAATCTTCATTATACAATCTTTATGCTTTTACAAGTTTCACATTCAAACAAATGTCAGACGTGCTGGGGCAGTCGAGCACAAATACTTACCAAACGCTAATCAGAGTTAATTGATACCGGCCGGAGAACCGCTTTGTGAGCCCTACACGCCAATTAACTATGCAAAATGAACTAACGTTACGGTTATAGACCCCTTCTGATGAGGCCAAACAGTTGATCACCAGCAGCCATACAAGCTAACCAAGGCATTCATTCACTAATCATTGCATCGTATCAGATTTCTGAAAAAAAATTGTTGTTAGCATTTTTAACAAAGCTTGTACCCAACATTAGCACGTATATATACACATCACTCTCACCGAAAAGCATTGCGTGACTGGCCATGCTATACACAAATAAAACACATTGCATTATGGAATGCAGGTACAGAGGCTCAATTAATAATATAATACAAATGAAACACTCACTGTTGTTTGGGATACCGTCTGACGCTAGCCGTCAGTGAGTAGTTAGGTGGCTAGCTAGCTAGCCTAGCTTCAGCTAGCCAGCTAACTAGCTGGGGAATGGGATAATGCCCACCCAGCAAACACACAACTCCAAGTCTGCCCGGTCACTTCGGAAATAAACGGATGAACAATATCAAAAGAGAAATAAAGTCAATTACAACGTCTAAAATGAAAAACCGTCAGTGATCTGGTGCCGACACAGTGTGTATCGCTAGGTACGCTCCTTCTGTTCTCTCAGTCGTAGCAGCGACCTGCCCCAGACCGCCGCTTTAAGAAGGTCCTCCGGGGATAACACCGGGCCCGGCGCGCCTGACTGCAAATACCTGCTGCGTTGGCTGTGAGCAGCGAGTGTTCCAATGTAGTGAATACTATAAAGTATGAGATTTATAATGAGTATTAAATGTTTTTCAAAATGTATACGTTATTTCCTCCATATGTCGCGTCCGTTAAGGGTATTACTAATATGTATCTCATTTAAGAGGCATTGCTCCAATGTAGTGAGTACTGCAAAGTATGTGCTTTATAATGGGTATTATATGTATTTCAAAATGAATACGTTATTTCCTCCATATCACTGGTCTGTTAAGAGTATTACTATAATGTATCTTATTGAAGAGGCATTGCGTGAGGCACCATATTGTTGTTGGCCCTTTAATCAAAACCAACGGTTCGTCTGTCAAGGGACCGACAAAAGTCGAAGCAGGTACGAAAGTTTGGGCCAATGATTAAAGCCTTTAATCGTGATACATCGTTTATTTAATGAAAAGGGAAAATTCGGAAAAATTATTTTTTCGCCACATTTACAAGATAACAATGAGAAGAGTGAACCCTCCGGCGAGCATCTCTCGTATTTATAAAGTTAGGGTTCCGGACCCGGTAGGCGCATGCGCTCTGGACCCAGATGGCGGTGCGCGGCGGTCTGGGTGAACATTTACAGCAGCAGTGTCATCAAAACATTTGGTTCCCAGCTGTTAGGAGCTATTACAAAGTTTTCTATCCTCGTTTTTTGTCTAGCGTAAGTAATTAGATACTTTATTCATCCCCTTGGGGCCATGCAGGTATCCAGTAGCAACAGACAGTACAGTACAGTTGACAAACAACAAAATGGAAAAAAGTCAAAAAAATATGTCAATAGAAAGTCGATGCAAACTTCAAAGTGAGCAATATTGCACATAATTTAAAATTCCATATAAGAAACAGCCAGAGGTAGATGTAAATATAAATATAATGCAATAGAACATTGTCCAGTGTGTGTGGGGGTGGGTTGGGGGGGAGAGAGGTATAGACAGAAAGAAAGTCAGTATTGTGATGTCCACGCGTTCAGGAAGCTGCGCCTGCACATATGAGACATGCAAACGGTAGACCTACGAGGACCAGCCAGGCTGAAGCCCCAGCGCAGAGCCGTCAGGTCGGGATGTGAACCCAGAGAGGTCCGCAGGGTGGCGGCCAATAGGACCCGGTATATACACTATAAGGTCGGGTACAACTGGAACCGGGGCGGGAGACTCAAGGAGCTGCGAATACGGTAAGACCCTCATCTCCTCATTGCACGTTGCATTTAGCACCTCTTTCAGCTTTTCACTGTGTAACATTTGACACCGCAGGCACCTGGCGAGAAAGTATTTGAAAATATGGTTGAAGAATACGTTTGGTCGGGTTCTTCCGAGTAGAGCAAGGTAAGGACCTGATAAACACATGTGCACGAGTCACGACATTTGACGATGAGGGGAAAGTGTTAACACACTGATGTGACCGCAGGTCCCACCGCGACAGAACGGTTCTTCTCGGAGCGTTTGAGACCTGGAAAGAGGAGTGGTGGACAACCAGGAGGGAGTGGAGTCTGTTAGTTCGGGCAGAGTGTCACCATAAGTAGGTCTATTCCTCAGAGAGAGCATGTTAATCATAATGACTGTACTGGATCACAGCATTTAAGGGGGTTATTCCTTGGGTCACTAACATCCACATTCAAATGTTGAATTAGTTCTCTCTCCATATCTGTGGAAGGACCTCTTTGACCACTTGAAACCAAAGTATGTATTGTTACGACACAGACATTTGGACGTTTTATGTTTCAGGTACACCCTTTACTGTAGGACCTTTCGTTGCTGGCAGATCTTTGCAGAGACCAGGAGGCAGAAGATGGAGATGGCACAACAGGCACAATCCTACGGTATGGAAACGAGGCTAGGATGACCACCTGACGTAACCATTCTCCAGATACTTAGTTCACGTATTTACACCTCTGTATGTTTGTGTGTTTGCTAGCTGAGAAGCACCTGGTTTGTCTGGTATGGAAGAAGTGGGAGGTGTTTGTGCTGATGAAACGCATGAAGGCCAGGATGCTCGATTTGGCTGTTCAACAGAATATACGGTCGACAACACGGTTGGACTCCCATCCATGTCACTGTGTTTTGTAGTCCTGTGTGTTATTCGCTATGTTTCCCGAATGACCTATTCATTGTGTTTCTACCCATGTATCCTCCATCATGCAGCTCCACCTGGAAGATGTGGCAAGCGAAGCTCCAACTAACTTTAGATGTGTTTGCTTTGGAAGAGCAGGCGACTGAGTTCAGGCGTCTGGCGTTACTTAGCAAGGTACACGAGATTCAACCTGATCACATTCAAGATGTTCCCAGCGTGGCTTTCCCAGCCAGCATTTGGTTAACGTATTTGCGATGTGTCCGTTGTCATCTCTATGCCCAATAGGCATGGCTTCAGTGGAAACACTCACACAAGGCTGTCTACACTCACAGACAGTCTGAAAACAAAGCATCACGCCATCGAAACCAAGCACTTCAGATGAACGTGTTGCATCAGTGGATGTGTTATGTTCGCAGTCGCCAATGCAAAAAGCATCCAAATGGTAAAGACAATTACTAATTACTTGCTCATTTACCTTTTATCCAAAGCAACTAACATTGATTTATTATACATGTCATCAATGAGCGGGTGTGTGTGTGTGTGTGTGTGTGTGTGTGTGTGTGTGTGTGTGTGTGTGTGTGTGTGTGTGTGTGTGTGTGTGTGTGTGTGTGTGTGTGTGTGTGTGTGTGTGTGTGTGTGTGTGTGTGTGTGTGTGTGTGTGTGTGTGTTGATTTTCCTTCTTCGAAGTATCAAATATTCTTAGCCTTGAAGTGGTCTATAAGACCACTACCCTTGTAGCATCAGTTTTCAGCCATGTCTTTGATTCTGGGTTTCAGACGTGGCGCGGCAGGCTAGGAGCCAAACACTGATAGAAGAGGGTTGGAGAAAATGGCGGCTCACATTAATTCTCAGGAAGGACGAGGTGCAGCGACTACAAGCTGCAGAACATCTGGCCAGGGGGCGCAAGCAGCGCACAGCCATGGAGCGCTGGAGGACCTGTATCCTGTTTTACTCACAAACACATCTTTAACGGACATATATGAACCATATTCAGCTAAATGGAGCCTGTAGATCGTTATTTTGTTCCTGAACCCCTCAGTAGACATGACACTGTGCAGGGAAGAGGCTGAAAGAGATGAGCTGGCATGCCAACATGGACGACAGCGTTTGCTGGTAAGGAGTAGGACTCCTAACCTGAACAACTGTTCTCTCCAACAATCATGTCACACTCACGCTTATCTGTATCTGTTTCTCTGTAATCACAGGTTCACCATGATTTGTAATCTTGTTTGATCTGTGGAAAGGTCTGAGTTAATGTAAAGACGATTGTAGCGCTATCAGTGTTTTTTTGCTGTTGCAGTGGGCTGGATTACGAGGCCTTTCCCTGAACATCAGCATGAGTAAAACACAGCGACAGAACAATAATGTTGCTGTTCATCATCTTCAACAGACTGTAGGTGCTACATACTTACAATAATAAACCATAATAAACTAGCGTTGCTAAACTGAAACTTACCTCAGAGGGTTTGTGCTTCGTACTTTCTTGTGTTATTTACAGCTTAAAAGCAAATACTGGAGATTCTGGCAGGACCGTGTAGAAGAGGAAGAAGAAAAGTTGCTTTACCCTCAAATCATCGCTGGCCAGACGTACTACAGGTATTGAAGTACATGTATTTTCCGAAATAATCGATTTAAAAAAGATTATGAATCGAAATTGAATTGCAGTGCATTGATGAATCGATATTTTTACCCAGCCCTAAATGTATATCTGAAAACAAAAAGTGTCAATACACTTGTTTTTTTTGTATGAATGGGATAATTTGGACATTTTCACCATCCTTTTGTGTTCTTCTTGACAGCGCTTCATTGACAAAATCCTTCTTTTACAAATGGAAGGACAGGCTAGTTGAACGCAGACATCTACAGGTACTGCATCATTATTTCAGTTTCACAATCTGAAAGATTTTAAACTTTAGATTGATATCAGTTTGCTATTCTTTTACTGTTTTCTTCCTTTCTCACGATTGCGTCTGATAACGGAAACAGATCTGTTTTAACATTATTGCCACTTCTTCGCCCTTCTATTAAAGACGAAGCGCTATCATATCGTTGTTGTATCATCCATTGTATCTGTACATGGATTTATTCAGCCACACTCATTGTCTGGTGTGCTAAGGGGTTGGAGCTCCGTGCAGAGAGCCAGTTGGCCAGACGCTTGTTGCCCCAGTGTGTCAACTCCTGGGTGAAATACACCTCACAGGCCACCCTGCACAGAGAGAACAAAGACATGGCAGACGCGTATAACCGGTGAGCTCCCGATGCATCTGTATTATATTTTTTGAGGTTACTGGATAGGGTTTTTAACCACCAGCCAAAGAGTACTGGGTCTGATGTACTCAGCCTCCCTTTATTGAGTTTTGGGTTTCTGAGCCACATATGCCTAAGCACTACCTTCTCACCACCATTCCTCTATGTGAGAAAAAAACCAAGTACTGACAGGTTTTTACCATTCCTATCCACCATGCCCTCATCCTCCTCCCCCTTTCAGACACCGGCTGCACGCCTGGGTTTTCAACACCTGGTGGGACGGCTCCCAACAGAGCCAAGAGCAACGGCTGGCCGGGAACACGGTACTGCGGGCAGGCCGCTACACCCAGCGCCACCACGGCCCGGCTAGCCAGGCCCACTGTAACCTCTGCTCCTCCCGTGTGGTCAGGCACTGCTGCATGACGGGCACCGGTGTCTGCAGACCGCCTGGGGCCTCTGGAGGAGACGCACGGGGCGGCGGATCGAGGAGGGGGAGAAGGGGCGCGCCGCGGAGCAGCTGTGCCAGCGCACACTCCTGCAGAACACCACCAGGCGATGGAGGGACAGGGCTGCTGAGGAGAGGGACAGGTGTGTGTGTGCGTGTGCGTGCGTGCGGAAGGATACTGGGTTCGATCCCCAATATCAGCAAGATTCCTTTCCACCTCCTGCTTCTTGATGATGTGTATCTGATCTCCTGGTCATTTGTTTGGGATGAACGTGTGTGTTGAATGAGTAAGGTGCTAGTGTTGGTTATTTATGTGTATTACCTGCAGGAGGAACATGATGGAGCAGGCCTGTAGGCGTGGGGAACTACGTCACATGAGATGGGCTTTGACTGGATGGAAAAAGGTACGAACGTGTGTTCTTTATACACTGCATCTGTGTCGTTTTGACGGTCATTTAATGTAGTAGTGGTTCAAATAGTTAAAAATGTGGTCAGAAAAATGATTGCTTTCTGCCTCATCTAGACTATTTGGTAAGGTATTTTTCTAATGTTTGTATTAAAGTTGACTTTAGGGACTTTAGTTGCTTGTGCTCCCTCAGTTTGTTCAGAGCCAACAGGAGGAGAGCAGCAGACTCGATCAAATGCGACGGCACAACGAAGTGAGACTGGTGAAATGTAGTATCCAGGCCTGGAAGGTAAAGCTCAACGTATCAGAGCAGTTCATGTTTCATGCACCCACACCGCCAACAGCCATCTTCATAAGCCCCGTGTTGTTGTTCTGAACACAGGAGTACCATCACCAGACAGGCCTGAGCTATGGCTTTGTGGAGGACTGCTTTAAGCTGCATAACCAACGCTTGCTCAGGTAAAACACATGAGATAAATTCTTCTTACTTAAACATGTATTCGAAGTGATGTAGGTACGATTCAAGCGTGTGCACCCATCCGTGTGAGGGCTGCTAACAATAGTTGGACCTGCAGTGTGCATTTGTAGGATGTATCAATGTAAATTTGGTAAATCTGTATTTGCATTCAAGTAACAAACCAGCTACGATCAGAGTAATGGAATATAGAACAGGAGGTTTGTATCATTAGAGTGTTATTCTTTAGAAATGGCCCAGCAAGCCATTAGGGGGTGAAATGCGCTGTGGGAATATTATCTGCCTGCCTCTGTAGACTGCGCCCAGCTCTGACCGGGAGCAATATCTTTGACCAATCAAGGCATCTCTCTCCCGATTGGTTCAGGGAATCCACCCTGCAGTCACAGGTGTGCGTAAAATGCAGTGCTTTTCAATGGCTCAAAATGTAGGGTGGAAGTTGTTTTGGTTGTTGAACTCTCGAATATTACCTACAGCAGCTTTGAGGTGGATTCCTGGATTATCTTGGGGGTTGTCATTGGTCATCTGAGTGGTTTCTCTTCACAGGAGGATACTGACCGAGTGGAAGGAAAACGCAGCCTTTCAGTTAGAAGCAAGGGTCAAAGAGCAGAGGGCTCTGAGGCACTTCAAGAGATGCCACCAGTTCAAGGTAGAACCGCCCATCCGGACCCTGCATGGCTCTCACATGTCATCATGATCATCATCAACTTTTCATTTTTTGTATTTATTGTTGTTGACCTGTGATACAATTTATTTTTGTTCGGTTGTTATGCTTTATTTCTTTTTTATCTTAAAGCATGTTGTAGCTCTGTTTAGAAAAGCGCTGTATAAATGAAGATTATTATTATTATCAGTCCTTTGTTAACCTAATGTTGTGTGTATTGGGAATGTTGATGTGGAAGTCTTTGTTCTTTTTATAGGTGCTAATTGCATGGAGACGAGCTGCAGAACATGCAATAGCAAAACGTCTCCAACAGGGGGAGGTACTGGCGAGGGCTCAGAGTCACATGGAGCATGGTGAGCTTCTTAAAGAATAGCCTACTGTAACCCGTTGCATGATGATGTCTGTGTGTGAGCATCATCGCATAGTAAATGAACGTCCTGTCCACGGTCTTCTTCCTTTACCCCAGTGTGGCAGCAGGCCGGGTTCAAGCGCTGGCGGCTGAGGACCAGGGCGACGGTGGAGGACCAGACGGGCATGGAGAAGGCAGAGCAGTACCACCAGGCCAGGCTCCTCTCTAAGGCACTTAAGTCCTGGAGTGGCCATCATCTCCATCACCAGACATATGAGGTCAAACTAAAGCAGTATCTCAGAAGTCCAGGAGAGCAGCTGGTCAGCCCCACCCCCGCTCACCTGAGCCTGTTTTCATGTTATACCGCGCAGGTGATGAGGCGACAGGGAGCCATGCTTCTCCGACTGAAGGTTTACCAGAAGGTCTTTGCGGTTTGGCAAGTGGAGGTCAGTCAGAGAACAGACATTGACGTATATCCGGGCCATAAACCGATTCGTCACTTTTCGCGTTCTTTGCAAACTCTCGTTTCCACTACGATTCACGTTTTTAACACGTGGTATTGAAGAGTATGACAGTTCAGCATATCCTTGACCTGCCCCTGATGATGTACTTCCCGTCTACAGCTGGGGCGCAGGAGGCGAGAGGCGGAGCAGACGGCGATCTCTCTTTGGCACTGGTCGCTGGGCCTCCAGTCCAAGGTAAGAGGCCTGACCTCTGGCTGTGTAGATTCTGTGTTAACCCTTCCTACCAAAATACTCCACAGAGTGTTGATGGTAAACGGCGACCCGATGACCATGGCATGCCTCCGTCCACCCGCTCGCAGGCCCTGTACGCGTGGCGGCTGTGGGCCTCCGAGCAGCAGAGGAGGAGGGAGCGTCTGGCCCGAGGGGCGGAGTTCTACCGAGACCAGCTGCTGAGGGACGGGGTGGCCGGTCTCATCACGCACGCCGCTCACATGAGCCGTCTGGCTGCGGGCCAGGCCCAGCGCGGCCAGCCGGTGGGTTCAATAGCTCCTTCCTGTTCTTTAAAATCTAGTTGTTTAGCAGCAAAGATTTTATCCAAAGCGGATGACAAGCGAGGCTGAGAACATTCAACGTTTACAATCAAAAGCTAAAAGTCGGCTGAATTACTTCAAGCTGCTGGACCTCGTTTAGAACAACAACAGGAGAGTGTGCAGAGAGCCCTAGGAATCGCTAAAACATTAATGGATTAACTGGAATGATTAATTTTTTTATATTTATCCGTTAAAGGAGCAGTGTGTAGGATTTAGTGGCATCTAGTGGTGAGACCCTTACCGCCCCTCGCCCCTACGGTGGCCTGTAAGGTGACCATGTGTACTTCCAAAAGGAGGTCAAGTGAGGAGGTTCCTTGATAGACTGATAAATTACATTTAGTTAATAGGTCTGTAAAACTATAGGTCAGAGCTTCCAAGTAAGAAGGAGAGAATTAAAAACATGTCCTCGCTAGAGCATTCACAGGTTAGGGAAACACAACGATTCTAATGCTTATGGGATTATACACAAACTAAAATGATATATATTATCTATCATTTAGTTTGTTCCGCTAGATGCTACTAAATTCCCCGCACTGCTCCTTTAAGGCATGGCTGGCAGTGTCTGTATTATTCACTCCTTATCCCCGTCTTAATGAAGCCCTTCCCTCCCCAGACCTCCCAGCGGCTTCAGAGCACGGTGCAGCGCTGCGCCTGGCACTGGAAGCAGCGGGTGCTTGGCCCACGACAGGGGCCCCCCCAGGGCAGGGGCCTGCCACCCAGGACACAACATCACCTCACCTTCAGCGGTCCGCCCGCTGCTCCCAGCCCCGGGGCGGGGGCGCCCTGCCAGACGTGAGTGTGAGTGTGAGTGTGAGTGTGAGTGTGAGTGTGAGTGTGTGTGTGTGAGAGTTTTTCGTCTGCCCGATGTCCCCGTGTACAGCTGTGGTCCAGCCTCTGGTCCTGCTCCCCTCTCCTCCAGGGCCCCGGGGCCGGCCCTCCGACCGCAGCCACGCCGCCCCCAGGACCTCCTGGAGTCTCCAGGGAAGAGGCGGGGAGATGAGGGGTAAAGGATCCATGATTCAAATAAACAGGACATAATGTAATATGATTCCCATACTCCTACATGTCTATACCCTACCTTCCCTCTGTTTGGTCCTGTATGAGTGGCCTTGATGCAGTAGGTAATAGGCTACTGTTCCTCTGATCTAGGTCTGAGGAGCCCCCCTTGATCTGCAGCCCCACCCTGCACCCCTCAGCACCCGGCCCCGGACCCCATCGTGTTGTGGAGGCTCCGTGGAGCCGGCTTCTAAACCAATGCCAGACCCCGGCGATCCCTTGCTGCCTCCAGCCTCCACACGCCCCGATCAGTTCCAGACCCTCCTTCAAGAGCCACGTGCCGGCAGTGGCGTGTGGTCAACACCCTCTGTCCATCTCCTCCTCCCCCCGCCAGGGAGCAGAGGACCAGTACGTCCTGTTGCCGCCGTCGTCGTTCATGACTTCAAAAAGTCAAACCAAGGTATGTTCATGTGCTGTCCAGGGAGAATGTGAATGGATATGGACTGCAGAATGACAGCCATTATAAACATACTGTTGTGTTTGCTTGATGTGTTGCAGGCCAGCCCCTCCTGTCCCAGTGACAACTCACGTCTTCCCTCCGCCCAGAACACCTCTTCAGGTTTACAACCCCCTACGTCTCATCAAGACAGTGACGTTGATACATTTATCTGCAACATAAACATTATTAAATATATGTGATAGCAGTACTTAGCATCATGTAGCATCTTATCCTAGCTATCTTTGTTGTGTACGGGTAATGGGTAAACCTCCTCGAGTGATTGTCAGTGCTTGGCACTTTTTTCTATGAACTTCCTTACTGTACCGACAGCGATATATATTATTTCTCTTTCTTCTGACAAATGAACTCATTGTAAGTGGCTTTGGATAAACGATCTGATAAACGCCCTAAATGTAAATTTAAATGCAAAGTGCTTCTCCTTGTGATTCTGGTTGAAGGGTCTTGCATGACGTCGCCGGTTGACGAGGTGGAGATGTGTTGGGTGAAGGAGGAGGCTGACCCTGCCCTGTGCCTCACTAAAGAGCTGCTCCACATTCAGCTGGAGATGAAGCGCTTTCAGCAGGACCGCCAGCAGCTCTGGTATGACCCTGCAGGCCTCCGTACCTCCTGGTGATCGTCTATATCTTCAAGGTGTCCCCTTTTGGGCACTGTCCCCTATTCATTTGACCTGCTCAGTGGGCCTTCACGTGGAAGGCCAAGGGGTCAAAACTATGGCTCATTGTAGACGTATATCTAATCAAATCTATGTCAAGTGTGGCGTTAAGCATTCATAGCGCAGTATTTACACTGTTGTTTTATCAGTTCAAAAGTACGTCTTACGGCGCTTTTACTGAACTCTACAACTCACTCTGATTTCCTCTCCTATGTTCCTCATATGTTTCCAAAAGAGGCATCAACTGCTGCTGCATTTCTTTTTTTAAATCAGTGATGACCACAATATGCCGAACTTCCTTCTTGCATCCATGTTTTTTTCATGGATGTTCAAGTTGACTGACAACGTGAACAAGCTTGAACGCAATGATGTTGGAATTCGGAATCTCAGAGTTGAATCTTTCGAGTTCCGAGATTTCTTCAACGCGGTACAAATCTATGTTTAATTCAGTAACACACTGTAGAATAAATCGTATTTAGACTTAGATCACCATGTTTTGTCTCTGTTTAGTCCTCAGAAAGCAGCGTATGGATCCATAGTTCCCCTTCTAAGACCGGGTTCAATGTGAATTTAACTGTTATCTAGGCCATAGTCTATTCTTCTTGATGTTCAGTGTGGCTGTTGTTTTTGTATAAATCCACATAACCTCTGGTAGTAGTCTTATATCAAACGCAGATTAAACCCACCTTATGAGGAGTTTTTCAATATCACATTCCCCTCAGCATTGACAAACCGCTGGCGGAGGTTGTGATGGAGCTGATATATCTCCTCAATATAATTTTTAGATTTAATATGTTAAAATAATACTTATGTCTTGTCTCATCACATGCTATGAAAGCAGGATCTTGCGATGACACTACGGATGCCATTGCTTTTCAAATAACCCATTCAGTCCAATCACAAAACCGTCCTCCTGAATGAGATGAACCACACAATCGAGTGCTCATACGAGCAGACTGAGCAACCAACGCATTGAGTCTTCAAAGTTCAAGAGCACCATAATATTGTTAGAACCTTCATAATATGGGTTTGATCTGAGTTTCATTCACATTCCACTACTACTCAACTGATGGAAGATTTATTGATTGATTTCTATTTAATGTATTTGGATGACACCTTGTGGAAACCCATTGTATTGTATAGGCATAGAACCTCCAGAAGAATGCTTGTAGGCCTACATAACAGTCAGTCAATTCACATTGAACGGTCATAGAAATATGGATCAATCCGGTGCTTTCTGAAAACTAAACTTGATTGTTCTCAGTTGATTGGTTGAAAAGGTGAAGGTGTTTTGAAAACAGGTGTAAACACGGATACAAATAAAACGACAAATACAAATAAAATATAATGAATGAGTACACGTCTACAGTGAGGCGTGTTGTTGATGGTGTGCTGTCCTGCCACTGCAGGGCCTGGCGGAGGCTGAGGGAGCTGCTTGAGACCTGGCTGAGCACCAGTGCTGAGGACGACCCCGCGGAGAAGAGCTCTGTGCAGCAGGAGTTAGACCAGGTAGGAGCAGGACCCCAGGAGGAGTTAGACCAGGTAGGAGCAGGACCCCACTGCTCCTACACTGTTCTAAGATAATGTCAACTTCTGGAAGTAATTGAATGTGAACCAAGGGAAAGGAGTGACTCATTGGTCATCGGACACATTGTGGCTCAAGGTGAAAGGCCCCTTTTTAACAAACGTTTGTGCAGAGGAGATCTCAACATGAATTGACCCCTTGGCTGTCCCTGTGAATAGCTGGAGCAGAGCATGGCCCAGCTGTCTGAGGACCTGGGGAGGCAGAGACCAGCCATGCTGCTTCACGCTGCGAGGGTCCAGCACCTTGACGATTCCCTCCGCACCTCTGGACACGGGCTCCCCAGCAGAGCCACTGAGACACTCTGATCACTCTCTACCACCGAGACACTCAGATCACTCTCTACCACCGAGACACTCTGATCACTCTACCACCGACACTCTGATCACTCTACCACCGAGACACTCAGATCACTCTCTACCACCGAGACACTCTGATCACTCTACCACCGACACACTCTGATCACTCTCTACCACCGACACACTCTGATCACTCTACCACCGACACTCTGATCACTCTCTACCACTGAGACACTCTGATCACTCTCTAGCACTGAGACACTCTGATCACTCTCTACCACCGACACTCTGATCACTCTCTACCACCGAGACACTCTGATCACTCTCTAGCACTGAGACACTCTGATCACTCTCTACCACCGACACTCTGATCACTCTCTACCACCGACACTCTGATCACTCTCTACCACCGACACTCTGATCACTCTACCACCGAGACACTCTGATCACTCTCTACCACCGAGACACTCTGATCACTCTCTACCACCGAGACACTCTGATCACTCTCTACCACCGAGACACTCTGATCACTCTCTACCACCGAGACACTCTGATCACTCTCTACCACCGAGACACTCTGATCACTCTCTACCACCGAGACACTCTGATCACTCTCTACCACCGAGACACTCTGAACATTTTCTACCACTGAGACACTCTGATCACTCTCTACCCCAAGATCACTCTCTACTACTGGGATATTTTTATATAAACTGTTCACATTTGCAGATTTAATTTAATCCTGAAGAAAATATTTTCACTGTAATTTATGTATTTTTGGTTTGTAATAAAATCTTTCTAATCTTGCCATGTTTTGTGTTTGTTTTCTTTGCACATGTACATATTTCATATTTTATTTTGTAATCATTTAAAAGGATGCTGCTTTGAACCTCTTGGTTGTTTTAAGTATAGAGTTTCTGACGGTTTACTATCATAGTTCTTCACAGACCAAATAGACTTACAGACCAAAAGATAAGAGGATAGATCCATGTTTGGATGAGTTTATTATTTGATGACATGTGTTTACAGGCTACAATGATAAGGTTAAATCTTTGCACAGAAATAGTTGCAGTGTAAAGGTTACATAATGCCACTTAAATACTTTTTGTATATTACTGGTTGTGAAATGGTCACCTTAAGCACACCCCCCACCCATGAAGGAAGCCCCACATTTTACCCTTCAGAGACATCAAACCTGCTTCAATGAGCGTACCACGTGACGGATGGTGTTAAATATCTTCCATATGTGCCTGGAAAAAAAAACAGCTTTCCTTTCATGTGGATCCCCCCTCACATGCTTTGGTATAATTTCCCTCCGTTACCACTGCCTGTTCCTATAGTCTGCATAAGGATCAGAGTTCTGACAGACAGCAGCACTGTGCTGGGATTACAATCTGGATTTAATATATCTGAAGATATCTGAGTGAACAAGGACACAATGCAAGTCCGTCATGCGGTTTTCCTCTTCCTCATGTGTCTGGTCTATATTAATGGTACGTTTGATCTTAACTTAATGTAATATTTTCCATTCTTACCAAGTATAATTATTGAGCTTTATAATGTTTGTTATAATATGTTCCTCTTTTGGGTTCAATAATTTCCCTGTATGTATTTATGTATTTTGCCAGCTGCTTATGATTGTTCTGGCATTTGTTCACGAGTTGATTTTAATGTCACTTTTCTACAATTGATTTTACATATTAACAAATACGGTTTTATTTTGTTATAGAAACCGTATTTAATGCTTAATTTGTCCAGCCCCAAGATTGCTTACCTTCCCTCCTCCCTTGCCCTCAGGGATAAGACCTAAGACCCCTTCAGACTAGAACTGCATTCTGAGGGCCATGAATACAGATTCACCTCACCGTAAAGTGTATTGAACGTGTATTAAGTTCCAAATGTTGTCTGATGAATGCATGACCATGCACACATCTTTGTTTCGGAATGAATGAACTAATGTTGTCTGGGGTGACCGCAGCCAAGAAGATGCGCTGGTGCACGGTGTCGGACCCGGAGCAGAGGAAGTGTGCAGAGCTCGCCAAAGCCCTGGTGGCCGTGCTGCCCCCCGCCGCCGTGGCCGCCTTCGCCAGGCTGTCCTGCGTCCGGGCCTACAGCACGGCCGACTGCATCGACAAGATCAGGGTGAGCCTCACAGGGGTGTCTCCTGTCCTGGGGGTTGAGGGGGTGGAAGGAGTCCCAGCTACAAGATGCTCCAGGATTCAAGGCTTTTCGAAAAACCAACGATACACAACCAGTGTTGGTTGCTTTTGTAATTATACACACACACACACACACACAAGCTACTCTTGTCAGTGCAAAGTAGGCTTTGAATCTGACACACACGCTGCTTTCAGGCAAACCGCGCAGACATCGTGACGCTGGACTCCGGGGAAGTTTACTCTGCAGTGAAGCAGTTCGGCCTCGTCGCCATCGCCAAGGAGATATACAGCGACGGTGGGTTACATTTCTGATCTTTTTACTGACATAGCCTTCAACAGTCTGCAAAATGACTGACTGTTCGTCGTGTGTGTGTGTATGTCTGTGTGTAAGTGTGAATGTCTGAGTGTGCTTGCGTGTGTGTGTGTGTGTGTGTGTGTGTGTGTGTGTGTGTGTGTGTGTGTGTGTGTGTGTGTGTGTGTGTGTGTGTGTGTGTGTGTGTGTGTGTGTGTGCGTTGTTCTGTGTGTGTCTCTGTGTGTGGGCATGTGCTAGTGCATGTGCGTGCATGTGTGTGTGTGTGTGTGTGCGTGCGCGTGCTTGCGTGTGTTCATGTGTGTATATGTGTGCGTGCATGCGTGCGTGCCTGTGTGTTTGCGTGTGTGTATTTGTGTGTGTGTGTGTGCGCTGCAGGAGGGTGCATCATGGCGGTGGCGGTGGTGAAGAACAGCTCCCTGGACGTGCGGTCGCTGAGGGGCGTGCGGAGCTGCCACAGCGGGGTGCGCTGGACGGCAGGATGGAGCCTTCCTCTCAGCTTCCTGCTCTCCCGCAACTACCTGACCTGGACCAAGGAGCAGCCACTTAGCAACGGTAGTCAACGCAGAGGCAGCCAAACACTCACCAGAACTAATCATGTTTAATGTTTATGTGTGGAGACGCGTGGATCCATCGCTACAACTCTGGGGCGTACAAATACATGTTCCGTGCTCGAAAAACGAATGAAGGAAAAAAATGAATAAAAAGTTGTACCAGAAATGTGCAAGTGTGTGTAGCAGTATCAAGACGGTGCCTCTGATCATCTGTTGGTATGTTTCCCTGATCTCCTTTGATGGGCGTTCCTCCTCCCCGGCTCCAGATGTGAGTACCTTCTTCAGTGCCAGTTGTGTTCCCGGCGCCGCCACGCTGGCGCCCTCTCTGTGCGCCGCGTGCCGAGGCCAGAAGTCGTACATCCGCCAACGCAACTACCACTGTGAGACGTCGCACAACGAGCCCTACTACAGCAACCACGGGGCGCTCAGGTCCGCCCGGTAACAGCATCCCATGACGTCACATGACCTGTACCTCGCATGTTGAATGATGTTGCCTCCCCTCCACAGATGTCTCCAGAGCGGGGCAGGCGACGTAGCCTTTGTGGATCACCTGGCTCTGGAGAGCATCGAAGGTGAAGTGTGTGCCCGGTGTTGCGTGGCTTGGCGGTGGTGTAACACACATTCCATCGATCGTCCAAACACATTAACACTGTGTTTATAGTTCCTCTAACTGAGACTGGTCTCCCCTTTCCAGAGAGCCAGAGGGAGGAGTTCAGCTTGCTGTGCACAGATGGGAGCCGTGCTCCTCTCAGCCACTTTGCCAAGTGCAACTTGGGCCGCGGTCCAGGTGGGGCCATGGTCACCAGACTAAACTACCGCAAGATTGCACGCAAATTCCTGACCACAGTTCAGGTCAAATATTTTGTTTGTATTGGGTTTCATTCAGTCCTCCTCAGTTTGTCTCTTGTCGCGCTCGGCGCCCCAGTGTCTCCTCTCCGTCTGCGCTCTGTCAGAGTAACGTCGGCTGTGTTCCCCGTGGGCTCAGATGTTGTTTGGCCAGCGGGGCAGAGAGAGGAGCCACTTCCCGCTCTTCAACTCCTCGGCCTTCGGGGAGCGTGACCTGCTGTTCACGGACGTGACGGAGAAGCTGGCCGTGCTGCCGGACGGCATGGACGTCAGCCAGGTGCTGGGCCTGGACTACGTGGCCCTGCTCAAGGGCCTCGGACACGAGGGTGCGGACATACCTCAGCTCAACCCCTGTTTATACAATATCTTTGGGGGCAGGACTTATATGTGTGTGTTCGTGTTTCTGTGTGTGTGTGTATGTGTGTGTGTGTGTGTGTGTGTGTGTGTGTGTGTGTGTGTGTGTGTGTGTGTGTGTGTGTGTGTGTGTGTGTGTGTGAGTGTATGTGTGTGTGTGTGGATCTGTGTGTGTGTTTGTGCGCGCGTGTGCATGTGAAGGAAGCTCGTTGGAGGACAGCGTTGTGCGTTGGTGTTGCATCAGCCTTGCAGAGCAGAAGAAGTGTGAGCAGTGGGCCCTCAGCATCAAGTCGGACCCCCTGGTGTGCGTCAAGGCCGCCTCCATGAGCGACTGCGTGGAGAAGATCAAGGCATGGCTTTAGTATCTATACATAACTGATGTATCACACAGTATATTGTATATCTATACACAAATTACTTATGTATCACACAGTACATTGTAAATCTATGAATACACTACCGTTCAAAAATGTGGGGTCACCCAGACAATTTCAACAGTTTTCAGATGTGCTAACATAATTGCACAAGAGTTTTCTAATCATCAATTAGCCTTTTAATACGATTAAATAATGTACCAGTAGAACACAGGACTGATGGTTGCTTGAAATGGGCCTCCGTACTCCCGTCGGGGAGACGTTACTGGAGCCTCAGGAGTTGAACCAGCAGGTTAAAAAATTGTTTCATAGCACCGTAGCGCTACTCAACACAAGGGCCCCGCCACTGCCCCTACCCCTGCCCTGCCCTGCCCCCCTCTCCTTTGAACACGGACTATGGACTATCAGAATATCTATGCACTTCAACAATGCACTTTACTTTATATGATCATGCTGCTTATATTTATGATATGGACTTTCATTACTCTATGCACTTTAATAATGGAATTGCATTCTGTGTCTTATGTATTTTTTTATTTAAGGACTGCCATAAGGTAAAGCACTTTTCGATGATGCACTACTGGTTAGATGTAAACTGCATTTCATTGTACTGGTTCTCCTTGCTCCTGCAATGACAAAAAAAATTGAATCTAATCTAATCTAATCTAATCTAATCTAATCTACACCTATGTAGAAATTCCATTGAAAAATGTGTGGTTTCCATCTAGAATGGTCCTTTACCACATTAACAATGTCTAGATTGTATTTCAGATTAATTTAATGCTATCTTCATTGAAAAAAACATTGCATTTCTTTCAAAAAGTAAGTAAATTTCTAAGTATACATGACTGAAGTACCACCCAGCAGTGGTTCATCCCTGGCGAGTGTTTCTGTTAACCAACCTGTTCTCACCGAACCGTCGCAGAGGGACGAGGTGGACGCAGTCTCGCTGGACGCCACGCATTCGTTCATCGCCGGGAAATGTGGTCTGGTTCCGGTAGTGACCGAGTATTATGGTATGGCTCCGTTATGGTGACGGCTCCACTTAACAGCCTTAATACACAAAGGTATTCATGCAGGGGTGGCTGAGTTTTGTTGACGTCTGCACTATTGTCTTGTTTCAATCTTCAAGGACGCAAATGTGTTTTGACTGAAGGGACAACCCACTTGGAGACGGACGGTAACCATTAGGTTCCCTGCTCACTCGTCTTTCTGTTTGTGAAGTTATATTCCATGTATTCCATTCCATTTCATACGTTGTATTTTCATTGGATTATGTTCTATTCTAATGGACCTCATTGGATGACGTGAATCCATTGGTTCCCCAGTGTTCCCCCCCGTGGTGGCGGTTGCTGTGGTAAAGCGCGCCACCAGGAACATCTTCATGGGGAACCTGGCGGGCCGGCGCTCCTGTCACGGTCATATGTACAGCCCGGCTGGCTGGCTCCTCCCCCACACACACAACATGAGCGTCGGGCACAACAACAGCTTCTCCTGCAACCCAAACAAAGGTAGCACACTGCTCTGAAGGCCCCACACCAATAAATGGTAAATGTTAAGCACACTGCATTTATACAGCGCTTTTCTAACCAGTGGCAACTCAAAGCGCAAACATTCCCTCATTTATGCACACATTCACAAACCGACGGCGGTGTCAGCCATGCAGGGCGACAGTTAGGGTCAGGGGTCACGCTCAGGAACACATAGACACTCAGCTACAAGGAGCCGGGGATCGAACTAGCAACCTCCCGGTTACCAGCCAACCTTCTCTACCTCCTGAGCCAAACGCCGGCAAATAGCGGTGCTGTTCAGCCGTGACTGCGTCTGCCTCCTCCTCTCCTGTCGTTTCAGCCTACAGCAGCGTGTTCTGGAAGGGCTGTCTTCCTGGCTCCCAGGGGAATCTGTGTAAAGTGTGCATGGGCGGCACGGGGGAGGCTGCCACCAAACGCTGTGCAGACAACCACAACGAGCGTTACTATGGCAATATCGGAGCATTGAGGTGAGCGTAGTGTCTTGCCTGTCGGTAGGTTTCTTGAGTTTTGACCTAGGTTCTCGCTGCTAGAATGTTCCTCTGCTTCCAGGTGTCTGGTGGGCGACGTCAGTGGAAAGAGTTATGGAGACGTGGCCTTCCTTGAGCAGGCCAACCTGGAGGCCAACATCCTCAGTGGGTGAAACCTAGAATCACACTGGGTTGTACTTGCTCTATTTCAGTGATTCTCAAGAGGTGGATGGAGGGCACTACCAGTGAGCCGCAGAGCATATGCCAAAGCTTAATCTTGAGAAAAAAATTAAGTAATATTTTAATGTAAATACTTTTTTAAATGGCTTACTTTTCACTGAGATTGGCCCCAATGGTCGAAGCTTTTTGTTCGTTCAATGTTTTTTACAGTACACAGAAGTATTGTTGATTACGGAAATATTGGTAATATGTACATATACTTTCTCGATTGTGACTTAAAAACAATGACATGTGAGAACTGAGGCTAAACCAGTCTCTGCTAAACTCAGAGACTCAATGTGTGTGTGTGTGTGTGTGTGTGTGTGTGTGTGTGTGTGTGTGTGTGTGTGTGTGTGTGTGTGTGTGTGTGTGTGTGTGTGTGTGTGTGTGTGTGTGTGCCCATGTGTATGCATATGTGTGCGTGCGTGCGTGTGATTGTGTGTGATTTCATGCGTGCCCATGTGTATGTGTGTGCGTGAATGACTGCGTGTGTGCCCATGTGTTTGTGCTCTCCTCCAGGTCTGAGGCTGACGGGCTGGTCAGAGGGGTGGCAGCCTGCAGACTTTGAGCTGTTGTGCCCGGACGGGAGCCGGGCTCTGCTGTCCGACTGGGAGAGCTGTAACCTAGGAGACGTCCCCCCCAACACGGTCATGACCCGACCGGTGCTCGCGGCCCGAGTCTACGACTTCCTCATGAAGTCACAGGTTGAGTTACTACCACACCAGTTGGATGAACCTCCGACGGTTCACACTACAGACACCCATTCAACACACACAAAAAAGTACTTAGTTGGGTAGCATCTTTCCCTAGCTTTCTCTGTTGTGTATAGGGAAGAGATTAACCTAGCGATTGTTAGTGCCTGGCACTTGTTTCTATGAACATCCTTACTGTACCGACGGATATAGATTGTTTCTCCTTCTTCTGAAAAATGCACTTAATGTAAGTCGCTTTGGATAAAAGCAACTGCTTGATGCCCTTAATGTTAACATTTTTATTATAATCACGTGAGTTTGTTTTGCGCATTTCTCTTCCTTGAAGGAAACTCTGTCAGCCAGCGCAGACGCAGACTTCCAGCTCTTTGAGTCCCAGCAGTTTGGTGAGAGCGACCTGCTGTTCAAAGATGTGACCCAATGCCTCGTCCACACGAGTCACTTGGACTATCGCACCATCCTCGGGGAAGAGTTCTACACACAGGCAGACTATGTATTCAACTGTACACATTCTGGTGAGAATGCAATCCATGTGGTTTATTTCAGCTGATGATTCAATTCACTAGATGGACATCATCTTTGAATACAATGTTCCCTATGACAGATATTCTGGAGTTTTGTGACCAGGACGTGTGCAGCATCTTCTAATGGAAGGAGAAAGCACCTTATCTACCTGTCCCACTCAGCTAAAGGAACCTACATATAGATATTGGGTCAACAGAAATGTTTGAGTGTTTTCTACAAACTATTTTTGCAATGGTTAGCAATATGGTGGCTAAGTTAATGGATAATCAATCGATAATATTGATAAATATATGCGCATTTACCATGTCTCAAACCACATTTTCAAAAATAAATCATTTAAGTGCTCCCAACTGCTTTATTAAAACAATATAGTAAATTATTTTTGTATGATTTTACTGTAAGAATTAAAATTGATATAATTGCAATTTTTCTGTATTATGACATATTTATTATGAGTTACTTTGTTTTTATTATATATAATACTAGCATCGAAGGATACAAGTATGAAATACATTCGAACATGGGTTAACGTATGGACTACAATTCCCATTTGTAGTCCATAGGGCCCTTGTACTTCCTGGTCTGTGTGGTGGTCATTTAAGTAGTACTTCCGGGTGTCTCTGTCATGTCCTTCCCATAATAACATTGTATAATGGTTCCTCCAGGTTCCTCCAAGTCCGACATTATAAGTAGTTCTATTCTAGATGTGGTGTGTCCCTCGTCCATGGTGTATGCTGTAGCGTTTCATAACCCATGCTAAGGTAACTAACTAATACATAAATCTCAATCAAATCTCGCCTGCTCAACACAAATCTCAATTGAATGTTTCATGTTATTGTACCGTTATTTACCTATTTTTTTTTTTTTACATGATTTTACTGTAATATAATTGCAAGTTTTCTGTATTATGCCTTGTATTTTAAGTTACTTTTCTTTTTTTATTATATATAAGAATACCATGGCTGGATCCAAAGTACAGATCAACTCACTAACTTGGCGTTGCCTCATATTAGTTCAGCCAGTGTATAGGTTTATTCTAAAAGGTATTCTCCAAAACCTTTTATATTTGCTATTTTTTTATATGAATATGTGCTGATCTTTGAGTTGATTAGTAACCTATTGTGCATCCATTTCTTTCCAGATGTCTCTGCCATGGAGGGTATTCAGAAAAGCATCACCTGGATTAAGGTCAATCTCAGTTTCTGCAAACCTTCTGATGAACTTTGTCCCTTCTACTAGCAGCATTGATGCCAATTTAGTGGACAGATTACAACATTTTGTGTCCCAGGCCAGTCGTCTGTTCGTCATCAGTGGTGCAGGTCTCTCTACTGAGTCAGGGATCCCGGACTATCGATCCGAGGGTGTGGGCCTTTACGCCCGCACTGACCGACGCCCCATGCAATACAAGGAGTTTGTTGGCAGTGCCACGTCTCGACAACGCTACTGGGCCAGGAACTACGTAGGCTGGCCCCAGTTCTCCAGTCACAAACCCAACGCAGCCCACAGGACCCTGCGGCGGTGGGAAGAGGCTGGGAAGCTGCACTGGCTCGTCACTCAGAACGTGGACTCTCTTCACTCCAAGGCCGGGCAGAGGAGACTGACCGAGCTCCATGGCTGTGCTCACAGGTACACATGACAGTCCGTCACACGTGGTGTTTATCATGGGTCAACATACTAGAACATTATTTAATCTTCAGTCTAAAGTTAAGTTGAAGGACATCTTGTAAACTCTATATGTATATATAACAGGTGCTGAGGTGCATCTCAATGTAACACGCCAACATTTGCATGTAAAAAATTAAATAAATTATTCAAATATTCTGAGATACAGAATCTTGGGTTTTCATGAGCTGTAACTGTCATAATCATCAAGATTAATAAAAAGAAAGGCTTTAAATATTTCATTGTTGGTGGAATTAATCTATGTACGAGTTTCAATTTTTGAAACTAATTAACTTTTCATCAATATTCAAATTCACTGAGGTGTGTGTCTGTATCTATAGGGTGATATGTCTCGGCTGTGGCACAGTCTCGCTGAGGGAAGAGCTCCAGAGGCGATTCGAGGCCCTGAACCCCGAGTGGAGAGCGCAGACGTTGGGTGTGGCTCCTGACGGAGACGTGTTCTTGGAGGACGAGCAGGTCCTCCACTTCAGAGTCCCTTCCTGCACCGCCTGCAGCGGTACCCTGAAGCCCGAGGTGACCTTCTTTGGGGACAATGTGAGCAAAGCCACGGTACAGCTGGTGCACGACAGACTGGCCGAGTCCGATGCCATGCTCGTCACTGGGTCCTCGCTGCAGGTGAGCTTTCAGAACAATATCTACCTTTTTAAATATTTTATATTTTAGTCGACTGATGGTATTTTCCCCTTTTTGTTTCCCAGGTTTATTCTGGATACCGGTTCTTGCTGGCAGCAAAGGAGAGGTGCATTCCGATCGCCATCCTGAACATTGGGCCGACGCGGGCGGACCACTTGGCAGAGCTCAAAGTCAGCGCTCGCTGTGGCGAAGTGCTGTCAGTTCTGCAGCCTCATTGACACATGACCCCAACATGGACTCAAACCTTTAATTAGGTCAACAGGTTTTGAAAGTGGACAAAGTGGCGACACAACCAAGTGGGGAATCTTTATTAATTGGTTGGTCTTGCAAGTTTTCCTTTTTCACAATGAAGACATACCAACACTCGTAGGCTAAATGATTAGGTTGTTTGTAATTACATGAAAAAAATAATTCAGGTTGAATGTGTATCAAATGAAGGTATTCATTATGCTGCAGTGTTATAAGTTTCCTCTACACAATCTTCCATGATGAGTGAAGTGGTTGGGTTAGTCACATTGAAAAAATAAATAATTCAATCTCCCATTCTGCAGGATTGTGATTCCACTAATGAATAAATCTTTCAAATAATTACAAAGCATTTTGTTTTGAGATTGTTTATTCACGACTGTAAACCTAGTTTAAATTTCAGTAAAGCTGTAACATCAGTGGTGGCTTTAAAGACAGACCGAACGCAACGTAACATGAGATTGCGTTATACTAAGATTACTTAGAACGGATTGCTGTTGAAATCTTTCAGTTAGTCCCCGGCTCCAGTGGTCCAGGCTGGCCTGAGTCTCGTTGTGCAGGAGAGCTGGGGTGCTGAAGGAATAAAGGCAACACGCATGTCCTGCAGTTTCTGTTTGCCATGAAACTGAAGCTTTAAACACCATCAAATGAGTCATTGCCAGGCAGTTCTCAAAGCTTTTGCCCTGATCAAACCAGTACGTACACGGAAAGCCCAGTAGAATCCCAAAGAGGGTGCACAAGTTCCACTTTCCAGCTTCATCTCCCACTAAGAGAGGCTGGTCTTTTTTGGTTGACTGTACGTGTGTTTGTAAAACTGACATTAACTCTTGCAGCATGCTCCTCAGATCTCCGCTCAGCGGCTCGGTAATATGTGGCTTTTCCAATGTGTGACTGACATCAATCACTGACACATAACTACTAATAAGCAGCTGCTTGAGGTGTTCCATCATCATATCTGGATTAACAATAAGGACATTGCCATTAATGTCCACCGTGATAAGAGACTTGGACACCAAACTGTTAGATTGCAGTGTACACAAGTACTGCTGTACTTGATCTGCGGTAGCACAGTTGATGTCATAAAGCAGGGCTGGTTTTAAGCCCAAATCAACAGCCAAGACCTGAACACCTAATTCTATACTCAGAGACCCAAAAATCGACTTCTTTCCAACAGATAACCATTTGCATGCAGCCACAGAAAAAGGCCTTTCATTAGACATTACGCATATCAAATTAGTTGTTTTTTTTAAAGCTAAAAGATGCTTCGCCGCCAATACAGGAATGTTTTAACAATACTGTTTAATATTAAAAAAAAAAAAGCCACTCATTTATTTTTAAATATACAATCAACAAATAGAAATGCAAATTAAATCATTGTTGGTTGAACTAAAGATAAGTTCCAGAGACATACAATAACAAGTGTTACAATACTAAAACCACGTCTAATTATGTATTGTTTTTGTTCATCGTTAATGCAAGAACATTATTTCCCGATTTTTTGCTGATTCCATTTGTTCCACGGCACCTAAGGAAGGAAGATGTTTAAACATGTTATGTAACATTTTTTAAGTATTAAACCTTACCATGGGTTGAATTGCATGTATATTGTATGTTTGATTATTTGGTGTAACCACATTGTCTTGAATCAGTATAATGATGCTACTTACGCAGTCCTCCTGGTTATGTGTGCTGAACTAAACTGGAGGCTGAGGGGACATCAGATCAAAATCTGACAGATTCCTGGCGACCCAAACACCGGCTGCAAACAACCCAAAATTGACCAGCAGATTCCTGTATGTGGGGAACATTAAAATGGGAACACGTTACGACTTGCTTAACGACAGTGCCCATATATCTGTGTACAAGCATGGGAAGATCCCCGACACCACAGATCAAGGGTAGAACTGACAGAGGACATGCCTGGCGTGGCTAGCTAAGGAGCTAAGCTAAGCTAAGCTAAGCTACTACCTTCAGCTGTAATGCAGCCCATCGGAAACAAGAATTACGCTTTCTTCAGAACCTCACCTTCGGAAATCGTTTCTGTCTGTTGCGAATCGACACGCTGTAGAGACCCATTCAACAACCGCCGACGGTCCCGAAGGTCCTTTTTTGTTCGCTCCACTACTCATCTTGCCCTGCGTCCCAAAGTTAAACCCAAACAGCGGAACAGATGTCTGTATGTAGTAGCAGCGGAAGGATTTAGCTGCAGCACAAATACGGAACGAATAGCAGCGGAAGGATCTAGCCGTAGCACAAATACGGACAGCGCAGAGGCTCAAACCGAGGGCGCTGCTTCCATTGATGTTTGACAACAACGGTCACTTCAAGGCCAATTATTTTCAGTTACAAAAATGTCTGCAACTCGCTATCGGCGGTTCTTGAAGCTGTGTGAGGAATGGCCGATGGATGAATTCAAAAAGGGCCGTGATTTGGGAACCTTTTTGCGACAGAGAGTCGCTCTGGCGTTCCGCGAAGGAGAAAACACTCAGGTAGAGTCCTGAGACCCCTCCAATGGGGTTGGATAACTATTCAACCCTGGGTTCTGCACTATCAGTATAAGGTGTTACTATGTTGGTGTGAAATGATGCGTGTGATCTAAATGTGACTTTTAAATTATTACTTTTTTGTATTTCCTTTCAGATCTCGGACCCTGAGAAGTGTGATCAGATGTATGAGAGTCTGGCTCGGATCAACAGTAATGTGTACAGAGAACGGGTCAGTGCTGCTCTACACCCAGAGGAGGGTTCTTACTGGGAGAGGGGCATCGAAAAGAACCACTAACCTCTTGCATTAAAGCACATATGCCCATATTACATTATTATCTAGCCATGAACAGTTGGCAAATTAATACAAACTATTTGTTAAAGATGAAGATTAAATCAATACACAAAAGCTAAAATGTCCTGTTTAATTAACAATAAAATGCTATGGCTGTAAAGCTTTGTCTTCACCCCACCCCGGTTTAAATCATCAAATCAATGTCAATAAACATGATGTTGTGGAAATAATGGGTGCATTTACTGATAAAATATTCAAATACTTTCAACCCTTCATCGTCATCCCTTTGTTTTAATCCTAACAGTTCCCCCGTGTAATGGACACCAGCTTCACTGGGGTGACCGTGGAAGAATGTAAAGTGCTTTTATCAGGTATGGATCCATGTCTATTCATTTGTGTGTATATTAGGGCTGTAACGATACACCAACTCACGATTCGGTTTGCATCACGATTTTTGACCCACGGTTCGATACATCCCACGATTTTTTTTAATTTGGAAAGCATTTTATTTCACACTTTTCTAACAATTAACTTAAAGTAACATTTAATAACAAATAATTTGGAACACTGAACTGATTTGAACGGAAAGAATACTACTAAAGTGTAGCTAAATAAATAACCAGAGATTGCAGTTGGAGGATGCTTGCAGGTAGGCAAAAACCCTCAACTAGTTTGGTGGTTTAGTCAAATAACCTATTAGCGCTTCTTATTAAGCTATTTAGCTTAAATAATGACATAATCATGCCGTATAGAACATGTTTAATAGCCTAACTTTCAAATAGATGGGAAAAAACATGACATGAACGTCGCAATAACGAGGCATAGGGTTACGAGTAGCGTATGTGTGTGCGCGAGAATGGCAGTGTGCGTATTTTGTTTAACCTTTATTTTTCCAGATAAAACATTAAGAACAGTTTTTTATTTACAATGTTGATCTGGTCCAAGAGGCCCAGATGTGTGTGTGTGAGTGACGTCAGCGAGTGAGTGGACGAGCGAGGAGAGCGAGCGGTAGGGTGTGTGTCTAGTGAAGAAACGAACGAGTCCGGTAGAATAAATTACCCACCCTGTCAATAATCGGTGGCCGCTTCATTCCGACCTACAAGCAGACCAACTGCCGGTGAAATCACACAAAACAATAGAGACAAGGATCACACGGGCTATTTTTTTCGCGCATGGCCCACTCTGGATAAATGTTGTTCATATCGCATATAGGGCTGGGCGATATGACGATATCATACCGTGGACGATATGAAAGTGTCTCCCGGGAGAGATTTGGCCATATCGTTTATACCGAGAGAAAGAAAAAAAAAATGGCGGTGGATGGAACTGCAGTTAACTGCAGTTGCGCCACAACGGGGCCCTGCAGCAGAGTGCTTAGCTGTAAGACATTTAACTATTCCCAGAAGAAGAAACTTCACCAGCCAATGTGCTTTCAGGTAACGTAACCTGCACATAATTTGAGGTGAGGAAGGCAGGAATCATGGCGCAGTTAATGACAGATTGTTCGCTACTTACTCCTTTGTAAGCATGGAAATTCAAGTTCAAAATAAAAGAAAAAACGGATCAAATGTGAAGTATGGTTATTTTAAGCCATTTATTATTTTAATTTACTTCAAAAATACCATATCGTGATATAAGATTTTGTCCATATCGCCCAGCCCTAATCAGGACTTTGACGGCTGTGGAGAAATGCAATCCTCCAGCCACGGAGAGCTGTCATCACAGAGAGGGCATCTTGTCGCAGACTTACGGCATAGATAAGGAGCGGTGTCAGCAGACTATTATTTAGACAAATTATTAGCAAATTTCAATCTGACATTTTGCCTGGAGAGTTAGATAGGGTGTATCGCGCTTCTGCCTTCTCACACCGCGAGACAGGTTCGTGGCTTTGAGTGTCGCGATTTCGGTTTCGATACGCGTATCGTTACAGCCCTGTATGTATGTATGTATGTATGTATGTATGTATGTATGTATGTATGTATGTATGTATGTATGTATGTATGTATGTACTCTCAAAACACAAGAATGTAAAAACCTGGGAGAAATCAACGGTTCCATCCGTCGTGGGTGGAATCCCGTCACCCATGAGGACCGGTCTCTCCGTAAGGAGCCACATGGCTGGGAGAGCCCCGAATGAGTGGAGAAGCAGGCTATTTAAGCCCTGCTTTTCCACCTGTTCCACAGTTGTTCTCCATGTCCTTAATTGGCCCGGGCCGGGTTGCCACTATATGTGTGTGCGTGTGGGGGGGGGGGGAATGTTTGTGTACATAATACATCGGTTTCTTTGATTAATTCATGTACCAGGCCTATTTGACGACCAACGTTGTCATTCTTTGTAGGGAGTATGCAGCAGATGCAGCAGATGGACGAGGAGAAGAAGGGTTTGTGGAAGACGTTAATACAGCGCTTCTCATCGAAGGCCCCAGAAGAGGCAGCGGAGAAGGCCTCCGAGAAATAGCCTGGTCCTTGCTTCTTTCGCTGCTAATTCAGCAATAAATAGAGTGCTTCATGGCATTGAAATCCAACCATGTTTAATGAAAAGGGTCATTCATTTATTCATGTGTAACTTAAAATAGTCAATAAAAAATATTTAAAGTCAAAGTATTTGCAGGTTTGGATGTGTGAATACAGAGTACACCTAAAGATGGAAGACCACTTACTAGTATAAAGTTGTTTTATTTTAAAACCACGCCCCCCACCCATATTCAATGAAGACAGCTGGGACTATGGCCTAACCAATGTTGTTAGAGTACTCTTACAGTAGATAAAAAATAAATACCTTAAAATGTATTCAGAAAAGTTTTTCTGCAGAGAAACATTACGAAATGGAAGCTTTCTCTGCAACCTGATATCGTTGTCAAACTACTTGTTTATAAAAAGACAATACTACCGACTCAACAACTGTTTGTTTTTAAGCCTATTTTTATTTTCAGTATTCTTAAATCCGATTGTAAGATCGATTTAAAATATAAAAAAACCTGTATGGAACTAATCGAATTAGAAGCTGCTAATGCCAATACGAAGCTTTAAATGTTTGATTAATGTTCATCCCATACTGGCCTTTGCTGCAGGCCATTTCGGCCAAAAAATATTTGACCCTTTTGGTGTGCGTCTCAGCGCCTCCTCAATCCCGCGGATGCCCACTTGGGGGCGGTACAGCCGCAATGGAGAAATAGTTTGACCCTGAATAATAGACGGGTCTCTGGACACAGCAGATAGGTACATCCATTCACTCTGCACATCCATTCACTCTGCACATAATCATTAAGAACATCTTAATTGAAAAAAACATTGGAAATTCCCAGAGAAAATGACCAGGTTCAATGAACAACTAAACCACGAAAGCCAAGTTTTTCGTTAATCAGTAAAGCTTTGAATTATGAGAGGGCAAATTCCTTCATTTAATTATACAGTCGATCTGCAGTCTTGGAGTCGTTGATATGAACCTACAGACAAACCTTAGCTACGCAACAGCATGCAAAATGAAGAAAGTCCAACAGAATCATCTCTGGGTAGCGTTTTATCATTACATTATCAGGCTTACAAGGAAGAAAATCTATCAAATGCTACCTATAAATGGATGACCATGCTGCAATCTCTAACGTGACCAGTAGTATCTGGTGCCTCCTATTCTCCTTTAGGGTCGGGATTGTCCTTCCAGATGCGATAGTTGAGACAGGTGGCCAGACACAGCCACGCCAGGTAGGGAGCCATGAGCAGAGTGGCAGGCCGGCTGATGGGGTACCAGGACAACATGGTCGCTCCGACCGTCCCAGTGAGAACCATAATCTCGTATAGCGCCTGGAATTAAAGACAAAAAAACGTTTGGATACCAAAGTCTAGCTCGGAAACATTCCCTCATCCCTATAATGTTCACAGTGGTTTATTTATAATTTTAAAATTGACTTACTAATTTCATTTTGTGTGCACCAAAGAATATAGGGGTCCATGCCCAGTTTAGAGCTAGCTGCAGTCCATACAGGCCCATAGGCACCATTGCATCCTCGGTCAGGCCGCCAAGTTCCTTATATATGAGGTAGGAAGCATACCTGAAGGTGATATACGAAACACGGTCAAGCAGGTGGATACAAGGGTTCACATTGTATAGCAGAGCTGCCTGCAGTGAATAATCAAAATACAAGCAGGGAATATACATAAACTGACCCCATTCCGGTGTACAGGCTGGTCCACACTATAGGGAAGGCGGCGTTGGGCGGACGCCAGGAGGGCTTCACCAGAGTGGGGTACCACGTCTTCACCTGGTGACGGGTCACGTAGCCTCCGTACAGCCCCCCGAGGTGAGGGAGGGCGGTCAACCCGATCGCCTGCCACATGTCTGGGGTCAAAACAGCCATGGTCAAGTCAAACCACCACAGATCGTCTACACTGAATATAAATTAACTATGTAGGACTGGGCGACATTATGTAGGCGTGTGTCATTTCAGAACCCGAACGCCTTCACATTAAGCAAGAGAATGGAGACTAAACTGAAAAATGGGAACTCACTGAACTGTTACCTAATCTGACGATAAAACGTCAGCAGGCAAACGGCAACAGGAAAAGACCGTTTTTATCTTATGCAAGTTGTTTACCTCGTGTCTTCACTTTATCCGTTGTGTAACGACTGCTGCTTACCGTTCACTATACGGACCCACGACGTCTGGCACCACAGGCGGAGATACACGACAGAAAACGAGCTGGGTTAAACTGAACTTTGACACTCTGTGGCTGGTTTAGTTTGACACTCGGTCGGTTTGGCTTATCTATCCGACCCAACGTCTCACATCAGGGAGTGTCCAATGCTGAAGGCTGTGCAGCCTTCAGCATACACTGTGTGTGTGTGTGTGTGTGTGTGTGTGTGTGTGTGTGTGTGTGTGTGTGTGCGCGCGCGCGCGCACACACACACACACACACACACACACACACACACACACACACACACACACACACACACACACACACACACACACACACACACACACACACACACACACACACACACACACACACACACACATTTTTTCAAATAGGCCTGGTACATGAATTAATCAAAGAAACCGATGTATTATGTACACAAACATTCCCCCCCCCCCCCCACACACGCACACACATATAGTGGCAACCCGGCCCGGGCCACACACACATTACACACGGGACCAAACGGCTGAATTAGGTAAAAGCTGAAATTCATTTTTCTCCTTTATTTTCGGTGTGAATAGAGCGCAACAGTGACTGACCGCCCCGTATTTGAACCAAGCCCCCAGGAACAGTGCATACTTCCGCAATCCACCAGTGCTCAGCGGCCAAGCCTGGTATTGCAGCTGTTTAAGCGGGCTGTGGACGGGTCCCTCGATTCATAGAGCCCAGAAGTAGATATCTCCGTTCACTCCAATACAAGTGGGGAACAGGAATGTGTCTCCGCAAAAAATGTCTGGATATCAATCAATGCCTCATAGTTATCTTTATGCCATGTCCTAAAATAATGTACGTTTTTTCTTTTCAAAACGCTACCTCAAGCGTTTTATTAGCCGTTTTCTCTAATTATCTTTTGCTGGAGAAGGAGGGGTGTGCAGCTATAAGGAGTCGTAGTGAAACAAATTTTGTTTCGACCTGGCATCCGAGTGGGCCTAGTTCAGTGCTCCGTTAAAGGGGACCTATTATGCTTTTTCGACTTTTATGACCTATAAACGTTGTTATAATGATTAATTGTCATGTTTAACCATACTAAAGTGTCAAATAATGACGTACATGCATTTCGACATATTCCCCACTGACAGTCTGGGGTGGCTGTGCAGAGCGCTAAACACTCGGGACAACGTTTGCGATTCCCTTGTTCACATTTCCGGGAAATCATCTACGTAGAGGCACTCCTGCCGCGCCCCTATATGCCTGGTCAAATCTGCCCGCGCTCGCTTCAAGGAAGGTAACCAATCACAACGGAGTTGGGTTGGCAGGAGGGGGGCGAGGGGGCGGAGAAGGACGAAACCGAGCGTTGACAGTAGGGATGAGTCGGTCGCGACCGATTCGTTACAACGAACGAATCCCGAACGTGAACGACAAGAACTGGTTCCCCGAAACAAGAAGAACTGGTTCTTTGATTATTATTTTTTAAACATAAACCCAAGATATGGTCACGTAAATAAAATATACAAACGAACAGAGCTTCGTCTCCCCGCGACTTATATTGATTGAGTCTACAACGTTCTCAAAGATTCAGCCAATGAGAGGTAGCAATGGTGTTGCAATGGCACTTGGGTAAACAAATGACAAGGCGGTACCGTCGAATATGCGTGCTTTCTCTGTCTGACGTATCTTGGGTCATACCATTTGACGTGGGGCCACTCATATATCCCCCTACATTTTTTCAAAAATAGACTTGACCTCCATCTGTTTATTGGATCTACGTCAATTTAAGAACAAACAAAGAAATGAAACTGCAGTTCGTATTATAAATGTAAAACCATGAATGAAATATAGAGAGTAAGCAAGTGGTATAAATATTGGTGGGACGTTCAGTTATACTATATAGTATGTCTTCTCGATTTTCACGGGGGTTAGAGCCTAGAAGTAGTTTAAATTATGCTCACGGCCGTCTCGCGGGGGGGGGGGGGCAGACACCAAATGACGTAATCTGACGTAACGAACGAATCAAATAAACGAATCGTTATAGTGAACTGAACTGAAAGAACTAGTTCCCAGAAAAGAATCATTTTGCCCATCCCTAGTTGACAGAGAATGCTGAAAGCGCCCAGATGAGAGGAAGAGTTTCCCGAAAATCTACATAGTTTTTTGTGTATGGTTAAATGACTATCAATCATTATAACAACGTTTATAGGTCATAAAAGTCGAAAAGCATTATAGGTCCCCTTTAACGTGTCCGATTTTTAGACTGGTTCAGCTGCTGCAGTGCTCAATAACTCTCACTGTCTTCTGCTTGCGATCATTGTGATTCACCATATATTGATCCATTTATTCAAAAGATCCAAAGACAAAGAACAGGTGCATTACGGTATCATTTTATATTATTGTTAATAGTCTAATTAACATTTCAGTAGCGTTGGTATTTAATTTTTCATTTGCTTGTTTAGCTATGTATGACAGTTAACAATGTTGGTGTATTACAATTGTTTATTTGTGTAGGCCACTCCAACTTCGTTGCTGGTTGAAATGTAACCATTTATTTGTACATAAGTTATTGATTGCATTTTTCATAAATAGTTAGTTGGAAGGAATCTGTTTGACATGACGGAGCACAAGTTGGCACAAAGCACTCAAAACTGCAAAAATACATTGTTCAATTGTAGACTTGGAGCTTGCATAACGGAGCACAAGGCAAAGTTTAATAGTGCATTTCTTTTTGAACAGCACATCCGAGCAGTGACCTCTGTAATTGTTGTACATTTAAATGTATGCCCATCACTAACTGAGTTTAGCTTTATCTATTATTACTTTTATTTTCTTCCCTTCTTTTCTTAGGGTGCACTCACACTAGGCCATCTGGCCGTTTTCACACCTAACCATGCTCAAATGGCCCCATTGTTCTCTGGCCTGCACTCACACTAGGCCATCTGGCCGTGGCCGTAGGCCGTCGCAGCTGTGGCCTGGCCACGGAAGGCTCTTGTACATACGTCATGACGTCGTAACACGTCATCACCAAGCGTCCGCTGCATGGACCATAATAAAGTCTGCCGCCATTCAGAGTTTTAACAACAATGGATAACAACACAGAGAACACACCAACAGTTGAACCGCTTGACGCGTGGTTTACTGTTTAATGGGAAAGAAGGCTCGTCGCCTTTATTATGTCCGTGGTCGTCGCATTGACTATACGTCATCCAGCTCAGGTTGCGTAGCCGTGCGTGTGCGCGTGTCGGCTCATTAGCATCTGTACCGTAGCGGCCCGTGCCATAGCAGCACACCTCTCCCAAGTGGCCAAATTGGCCCGGCCTGGCCAGACTGGCCACACTCACACTGGCAGATTTGAGCACGGTTAGGTGCTAAAACGGCCACGGCCACGGCCAGATGGCCTAGTGTGAGTGCACCCTGAATGTTATGTGTATTTTGTTTTGGAAATCTGCCCCTTATGACATCACAGGTGGGCATGTCCACCTAGATGCGTGTTGGATAGATCTGTCTACCAGTCTGCCCAGTGGACTGTAGCAAACGTTGCTCATCTATCCGGCACACATCTAGGTGGACACGCCCACCTGTGATGTCATAAGGGGCAGATTTCCGGCTTGTAGCGGTTAATCACACCACACCTGTGGCGTGTTCCAATATCCATACTATCCGTACTTACTAGCCTGAGTTTGAGTATGTAGGGCGTTCCGATTCTGATCGGGCGAAAATAAGTGTACTGAAAGGACCCGGATGGTGTACTCAAAACGGTCAAATCGCGAAGTGTGATGCAATGTACACTTTTGTACTCTACGGCAGCCATCTTAGCTACGTAGCGGAAGAGGGCGGAGCCAGGCCGAGCCAAAGTCATTTTGTAGTTTTTATAATTTTTTTAGCTTTTTATAGCTGCTAGGCGTAAAGAGTTCACCGTTCAAAGCGGGATGTTTATTGCGGGGGAGGAGCCGCGGTGGCAGTCATGATCGTAATTTCCGGTTAGTGCACCACAGAGTATTCGATTTGGAACAATACTGACATCTGAAAATTAGCGCACTTAGTGAGTGCGGATAGTGTACTTCGTTTAAGTGTGCTCATGGAAGTATGGATATCGGAACACGGCACAGGTGGAATGCCATGGGACCTTTAAGTTTGCTCCATTTCCTCTCACAATGGGCGGAGCCAGGAGACGTGCTAAAGACTAAACCCAAACCATCACCAGGGTGTCCTAGGATACCCCATGGACGCAGATCCCGGGGATGGAGTCCCCTCCAACTTCCTACCAACATCAAAGTTGTACCTCCTTATATCCTTTTTTCTAAATTAATTCTGTAATTGGAAATATATATGTAAGAGAAGCCGACTCCACTCTTGAAATTATTTCCACATAAACCCAAAGTTTTTTAAATGTTGATTATTTCCCTCTTTTGTATCCTGCTCAGTGGTCTGAACCTTTAATGACGTCCTTCCAGAAATTTGTCTCGAAAAATGGCTGTTGTAATGAGATCTATGCTCTTGGGGACGCCTATACTTCTAAGTAAGTTCACAATACATATGAATAATTACGAAACATCCGCTTACTCTTAAAACCAGTTCACCCTCTTACCTAAAAACAAAGAACACATATAAGCTTTTTTAGATGTCAGACCTGGATTTTATACATAAAGGGAAACCATTTCCAGTCCAAAACCTAGGTAATCATAATGTATTACCAGTATAAACAATGTCTAACCTAAAATACTCTCTAAAATAAATACATTCCCCACCTGCGAAAATATAGATGAACGGTATAATTTGTAAAAATTACAAAGTTCACATCATTTCTAACACACACACCTTTTGAAACTTGGTGGGTTGAAGTCCGATTAGGGCATTACAAGACAAGGGTTCAAAATAAAGTTTTGGGTGTAAGTAAAGAGGAGGAGGCTTTTCGTGATTGCTTTGGGATCTCCATCTCAAGAGATCTCTAGAGACTTATAAAAAAAGTATTGAAAATGATACGATGACGTGAGGAATTTACAGGAATATACAGTGATGTGACTGATGTCATATTTGACCGTTTTAGTAAAACGAAAAGATTTATGAAAAATGAGAATCGTCATCAACCAAATTGCTATTGCTCTGTTAAACACTAATACAATAACGACGCTGAAGTTGGCATCCGATTCGCAGCATCCGATTCGGCAATTGCTGGTTCACCTTAAACGGTCGTGATTGAAAACCACCTAGAATCTTCAAATCGGTCCTGATTGAAAACCACTACACCTAGACTCTTGAAATCTGGACTACATTATCACAGTGAGGCTATATATTATGTAAAACATAGTTTCAGATTTTTGAAACCTTTACCCTATTTGGTCATGGTAATGATGGATGACCACATTGGTAATGTGGTCGATAGTGTTTAATTGTGGTCGATAGTGTTTAATTGTGGTCGATAGGGTTTACATGTTTAAATGTGGTCGATAGTGTTTATATATGGTCGATAGGGTTTACATGTGGTCGATAGGGTTTACATGTGGTCCATAGTGTTTAAATGTGGGCGATAGTGTTTAAATGTGGGCGATAGTGTTTAAATGTGGTCGATAGGGTTTACGTGTGGTCCATAGTGTTTAAATGTGGGTGATAGTGTTTAAATGTGGGCGATAGTGTTTACATGTGGTCGATAGGGTTTACATGTGGTCAATAGTGTTTAAATATGGTCGATAGTGTTTAAATGTGGTCGATAGTGTTTAAATATGGTCGATAGTGTTTAAATATGTTCTTTTCCCTCACTCTCCACCTCATCCCTAACTCTCCACCTCAAGCTGGTGTGTAGTGAGCGTTCTGGCGCCGATTGGCTGCCGTGCATCACCCAAGTGGGTGCTACATATTGGTGGTGGTTAGTGAGGTCCCCCCTTCACTTTAGGCGTCTTTGAGTGTTATTAATTATTATTATTATTCATGTTTAACCTCTGTTTTCCTTTTATTCCTAGTCTGTTTTACATAGTTTTGAATGATGACTATATGCTCTGTAAGGTGACCTTGGGTATCTTGAAAGGCGCCTCTAAATTAAATGTATTATTATTATTATTATTATTATTATTATTTGTGAAAATGCAATAAAGGCAAATTGTAATGCTTTTTAGGGTTCGAGACCGCATTAGAACTGATCCTGATTGAAAACCACTACACCTAGACTCTTCAAATCTGGACTACATTATCACAGTGAGGCTATACATTATATAAAACATAGTTTTAGATTTCTGAAACCTTTACCCTATTTGTGATTTTGGTGGGTTTCAGTCAGGACCCGTTCTGATGCAGTCTGGACCCCTAAAAAGCATTCAAATTAGCCTGTATTGCATTTTCACAAATAGGGTAAAGGTTTCACAAATCTGAAACTATGTTTTACATAATGTATAGCCTCACTGTGATAAATTAGTCCAGATTTGAAGAGTCTAGGTGTAGTGGTTTCCAATCAGGATCAGTTCTAATGCGGTCTGGACCCCTAAAAAGCATTAAAATGTGCCTTTATTGCATTTTCACAAATAGGGTAAAGGTTTCACAAATCTGAAACTATGTTTTACATAATGTATAGCCTCACTGTGATAATTTTAGTCCAGATTTGAAGAGTCTAGGTGTAGTGGTTTTCAATCAGGACCCGTTCTAATGCAGTCTGGACCCCTAAAAAGCATTAAAATGAGCCTGTATTTCATTTTCACAAATAGAAAAAAGGTTTCACAAATCTGTAACTATGTTTTATATAATGTATAGCCTCACTGTGATCATTTAGTCCAGATTTGAAGAGTGGTTTTCAATCAGGACCGATTTGAAGATTGTAGTTGGTTTTCAATCACGACCGTTTTAAGGTGGACCAGCAACTGCCGAATCGGATGCTGCGAATCGGATGCCAACTTCAGCGTCGTTCGGGATAAAGCTGTATGTAATCTAGGCCACTAGAAATTATCTTGCACTTTACCTTCCTCCAGTCCTCTAGCGGTCCCATCAGCCCCTCTCACCTACCTCCAGTCCTCCATAGTGATTTCGTCCTCCAGTGGTCCCATCAGCCCCTCTTACCTACCTCCAGTCCTCCATAGTGATCTCGTCCTCCAGCGGTCCCATCAGCCCCTCTCACCTACCTCTAGTCCTCCATAGTGATCTCCTCCTCCAGCGGTCCCATCAGCCTCTATCACTTACCTCCAGACCTCCAGTCCTCCAGTGGGTCCATCATCCTCTCTCCCCTACCTCCAGTCCTCCAGCGTCCTTACCTTCTTGTCGCCCCCGAACCTCGTTGTCTGTGTGAACTTTCACCCCGCTTGTTGGGAAATGTCACATCAAGGCCCGTGCTGCGGTAGGGGGGCGCCAGGAGATGAAATATAAGCGTAATTCCGTCTCTACATCCCTAATTTGCGTTGGTTTTCTGCCAGTCCTACCCTATGCCATCAGCAGCAGCCGCGGTACCCGGGATCCAGCCGCAGCCTCACCTCGTCACGGGGATAACAACAATCTGGGCCGAACATGTGAGTAACAAACCATCGCTGTGTTTTCCGTCTCCAGCCTCTGTTACCCGTTCACCACTCATCGCATTCAGACCGCAATCAAACCACACAGATGTCACAGGATTGTGTTGAATATGTGTCCCATAGTTTAGCTTCTCCATAGCATGTAGCCGTGAGATATCTCACGCGCTTCGGGTTTATCAACCGATTAAAGCTTAATTAAGCTGTCATTAGGGATCGGCGTCATCTGAGCTAATGGTGCTACGCTTGTGTTTAACAACCCAAAGAAAAGCCCTCAGTCGTCTCCCACCCTGATGAGGAGTACAGTGTGTTAATGTGTTACCTATGGTAGCCCTTAGCCTTCTGGCATTGATGGTGGCTGCTATGGTGTTATATATATATATATATATATATATATATATATATATATATACATAGCTTCATGGTTGATTTGGTGTTCTGGGGGTTGCTATGATGCTGTAGGTGGTTACCAGGTTGTTGTAGGTGGTTACCAGGGTGTTGTAGGTGGTTGCTAGGATGTTCTGGGAGGTTGCTATGATGTTCTAGGTTGTCTTTGGTGCCCTGCTCCTACCAGGGGCTGACTCAAGCCCGGTCTACCAGGGGCTGACTCTAGCCCGGTCTACCAGGGCCTGACCTAAGCAAGATCTACCAGGGGCAGACTCTAGCCTTGACTACCAGGGGCTGACTCTAACCTTGACTACCAGGGGCTGACTCTAACCCGGTCTACCAGAGGCTGACTCTAGCCTGGACTACCAGGGGCTGACTCCAGCCTGGACTGCCTGGGGCTGACTCTAGCCTTGTGTACCAGGGGCTGACTCTAGCCTGGTGTTGTTTGTTCTAGATGTGTCTCAGGAGCATATGGGAGTCTACAGCTGCACAATATATTGGTTCAGCATCGTCATCACAAGGATAATAATAATAATAATACATTTAATTTAGAGGCGCCTTTCAAGACACCCAAGGTCACCTTACAGAGCATATAGTCATCATTCAAAACTATGTAAAACAGACTAGGAATAAAAGGAAAACAGAGGTTAAACATGAAGAATAATAATAATTAATAACACTCAAAGACGCCTAAAGTGAAGGGGGGACCTCAAGGGGGGATGTGCGATGTCAAGAGGCCAATGAACTAAAACACGTGCTGCTACAAAATTGTTTGGTACTTCATATGAAATGGGACTAGCTTGGTTCTCCTTGGACTAATCTAGATGGAAGCCCTGTCCTTCAGGCTTTTACAGTGCAGGCACTGCAAGTGAAAACATATTCCATGAAGAAAATGTATTTTTATCTGTATTTCACACAATAAAAACCGGGTTTGTTTTACATGCAGCCTGTGAACGACACGCTACTAATAAAAGTGAATACATGGCGTGTCCTCACAATAGTGAGCTGGTATCACAAACAGACTGAACACATTAGCATTGCTGCATTAGCATTGTAAACGATCCGCTAGAGAGCAATAAAAAACTAAGCAATCTACACTGACATCTCAAATAAAGAATGAGAGTAGAAGTACTGATTAAACTGCTTTACTTCAGTGAAAGCTGAAAGTACAGGCTCTGAAATGTACTCTGGTATAAAATTAAAAAGTAGCCCTCTTACATTTCTACCGGTTGTCTCTGGGCAAAGCTAACTGAACCTTATGTCTTATTAATATAATAAGAAGATTTAAAGTTAAACTATTCTAACTGCAAAAAAAAAACGTGAAACCTCGCTCCAATGTGCAAATCAGTTTTCAGTGTCAGTAACAGAACACAAAACATTATGATCAAAGCGAGAACACACTTCTAGTCTAATTAAGCCGTAAACTATTTTGTTAGAAATTCCTTCATCTCTACAAGACTACCAAATTCCATTTTTGTTTTGCAAAAGACAACGCATCCGTCAAGATTCGTTCTTGGAGCGGACAACTTCCAACAATTCTCTTAAATAAGGCCATGGAGGGGGAATGTATTGTCGCTGCTCTGAATCTGCTCCGTCTGAAATGTCTGCTTGTTAACTTTCATCCATCCTCACTCGCTACGCCACTAGTTCTCTCAGAGACGCCATTTCTCTTTGGTGAAAACCCCCTTTCGTCTCCATCCTTTCCATCATTTTCATCTTGCTACGTATGTCGTGTGTGATATGCACAACAGAAACAATAATTCCTCTCAAATGCACTAAAAATAAAGTAACAAGCCGGTTTTGGAAGTGTATGTAGCAGAAAGTACAAATATATTTTTTTAAATTGTAGCAAGTAAAAAGTTTAATAAATGTTAAAAGACAGATACCTGAAAACTGTACTCAATTACAGTAACAAAGTGATAATTTTAATAGCGCCCCGTGGTCAAAGTGGTAGTTAACTCTTTGGAGACTGCGCTTTCTTTAAGTGTACCAACTTCGACTACTCTGAATTGTTCACCTTCAGTATGGTTGAAGTTGACATCCATTATAAAAATAGCATGGTAGGTGCCTGACACAGTGTTTTTTTTTATTTACGGGGGACATACTGTTTTGAGCAATCGACACACAACTTTTAATATTACACAAGGGGGATTGCCTTGATGGGCTGGGCCCTGGGCTACTCTGAAGCAGACTTGTGATTGATTGAATAATGGCTTCTCCTTTACGTAATCATACTCACATACTCACTCAGGCATAAAATGATCTATACACTTTCACCAATTTTGTGCACCCCTAGGGTATAAATTGTGGGAGGAGTGAGTTTATATATTTAGACAGTGAAAAATCCCATTTGTGTGGGAAATCGAAGGATGTCCGTTTGTTGGAAATTACCGGCTATCAGACCACTAGAATTTCAATTGGCCGCGAAATAACAATCTTGATGGCCACCTTGGTCGCTACATTTTTATTTGATTTATTAAATAAAGTAACACAACATGACAATATGAAATGCATAACAATTAAAATCATATTTCATGTTTCTTTTATGAGTATACATTGTACATTATACATTCAATTGTCATTGAATATGCATTAGTGGGTTGCTTACTGAATGCATAGACAAACTCTCAACAATCACACAAAGTCCTTGGTTACAGTCATGGCGAACAGACAACACTCACGAAATTCTCAAAAATAACACTACCGATGACACAGTGAAGAGGATTCCTGTGAAGAAGAAAACGTTGAGGCAATTCTAGCAAAAGAAGACAAAAAAACTGATCTTCCAGGGACAGTGGCCTCAAATATATACACTGCTGAACTATGTTTTTTTAGAGGTCCTTTTACATTGCAGTGTTTCCCATAGATTTTTTTGTAGCAGTGGTGCTGTGAATTGGTAACGTAGCAACGCTAGGTTACGGGGGGGGGGGGGGGGGGGGGGGCATTTTTTCACATTTCAAAATGTTGAAAAATAACCCTTTAGATGGTTACTTCTGTTGAGATTTATTTGGGAAAAATGTACGGATTGAGTTTCCAAGCTTCCAAATATGACATGACAACCAACAGAGTCAAGGTATCTGCTGAGACGAGATGATTGTGCAAATGTGCCTTGAACTTGGCACACTTTTTATTTTATTTATTATTACAATTATTTCATTTTTTTGCTGTGGCGCTGACAATCCAGCAATGGCGCACCGCTGCTGGATTATAAAACATGGAGCTGAATTGGACTGTATAAAACAGGATTTCCGGTTTGTTTTCAGATGGCTCAATGTAGCAGATTTCATCGATCAGAGTGGGAGCATTTTTTTTACTGCGCGACGCAAAGCTAGCCGACAATAGCGTGCCCTGTCTAACTGGGGGGTTACGCAATATTTTTGTTAAACCCCAAAAACCAAAAACCATGCGTTAGGATTTGTTTTAAACATGAGTTTTTGCACATGCATTTATCCTAACACATGCGTAGCACCTGTATTACATATGCCAGCTCAATATATTTTTTGGCCGTTGAATTACAATCTCATCGGCTAAAAATAGCTAACGACTTTAAGAGTTTTAACGTTTAAATACTGGAAAACTATGAATTGTGTTAAAGTGTTGAGTCATCGTTAACGTTTGGATGTTGGGTAGTTGATGAAGTTTTAATTATGAAGTATGAAGTAGGCATTTGGATGTTTGGGAAACATTTCTAATAATAAATACAATTTACAATTTCAGAGGAAGTTTAGCTGTGTAGCTTGCTGAAAAGAAGGGTTAGGGTTAGCTAATTGTGATCTACCTTTATGAGACCTATGGCCCAAGTTCCGAATGACTCATTAATTTATTTTGTGCTGTTTGCAGCCTCCCTTTCAGTCAGCTTGTTAGGCCTTGAAGTGCTTGCAAATTCAAAATGATTTAAAATGTAGGAGTTAGCCAAAATTATCATTGTTGACCTATCTAAAATTTGCATTTTCTGGCTAAGAACTTTGTGAGCCCGGTGACTTTACTCAGAACCTTGTTGGCCATATTCCTGACATCCAAGTTTTTTTCTAGGATGCATCCCAGGTAATTTACTGATGCTTTTGCACTGACCACAACTTTATTCAAATCTACCTTAAATTCAGATCATCGTTTCAATCTGTATTTTGAGCCGATCAAGATGGCCTCTGTCTTACCAAGATGTAGGGACAGCAGATTTTCAATCAGCCAGTTATTTACAGAAGCTAGCTCTGTGCTCGGTGTACTCTCTAGGGTGGATTGGTGTTTATGAGACATTAAAAGTGCTGAGTCATCAGCGTACAGAATAGGTCACATGATCAGGAGTCTAGCATATCATTAATATAAAATCGAAGGACGGTCCGAGAATGCTTCCTTGCAGAACGTCACATTTAACTTTGCTAGAGTCAGACAGCACTGCCCCTATGGCCACCAATTGTCCTCCCTGACAGGTAAGACCTAAACCACCTACAGGTGGAGCTGTCTGCCCCCAGGGCCTCAAGTTTGGCAATTAATCTGTTATGATTTACCCTATCGATTGCCTTTTGAAGATCAAGTAACACCATCCCACAGAGATTTCATTCATATATATCCCTGCGTATAATGTCGGATAAATAGAGTAGGTTTGGTTCCTGACTTCCTGTTGGTTGTCAGTTGAGGTCATGGGTAGGTAGGGAATTTATTTAAACTTTTAATTTTATTTTTTCCAGCGGCAGCGAATGATAGGTAGATTGTTTTCATTTAAAAACGAGAAAATTCGCTCATCCTTGTACAGAATGAAGAGGTGCTGTACAAAAACGTAATTATAGTTTGCATCAATTATTATATATTTTTTTTATAAAGCTCATAAAATAATTTGGGTCGCATATAAATTGACAGGGTCGGTCGGAAACCGGAACCAAACAAAAAAAATATTTTAGGCCCAGGCATGATTCGGTAGAATGTTACTTCCTGAATCCGGATTGGAATTTAAACATGAAGTTGTTTTTATTCATGTATTCATTTAATTGCTCATTGACTACCTTTCAAAAATTTTTGAGACTGTGCATAAAATTGACCGGTCTGCAGTTACCAGGGTCGTGGCTGTTTCCATTTTTAAAAAGGAGAACTGCTTTGGCCCTCCTGAGGTCAATGGGGAAAACACCAGATTCAACAGACATGTTAAAAATATGTGAAAGGTTCAGGAACGGATGGCAAACTCAACGGGGTACTGTATATGACGGTATTTGTGTAAAATAAGTATCAAAGAAATGTGAAAGCTGAGTTGGGGATGAAATTCTTTAGCATGTGTGATATTGTCTAGCCTACAATGCTGTGTGTCTCATATTCAATCAGCGGTCCAATTCTGAACGAGTAGCCTTACTTGTGTCCTTGTTTTTATCCACCCTCCGTCAGTTTAACCTTTATAATCTATAGTCATCCTTAAGTCAGTTTAACCTTTATGTTTTACAGTACAATGCTGTTTTTTTTACCTGCTTTTTACTGGTACAGCTGGTTAGTTACACTTCAAACAGCTCTGTGTTATATCAGCGTTATATCCATTGGGAACAATTTTGAAAAGTAAAACTTATCTGGGTTAGTTGCACATTAGCCAGGCTATTGTTTAGGGCAGGGTGCTTTGCAATTCCCCCATTGTGTGGAGATATTGACCAAAGGACGGCTCTGTAGAGACAGAGCAGCTGCCCGATGGCTTGGCGTGGAAGAGCTGTCTCTTCATCGGGTATCGACCCCGTCCCCGAGACACTCGGGACTCTGCTGTGGACTAAAGTAAATAGTGTAAAACGTTTGGATAGGGAGTTAGCATGCAAAGTTGGAATTATTGTTCCTTTAGGAGGTTTGGGGATGATAATAATAATAATAATAATAATAATAATAATATGGGGTGGGCCAGGCCTGATACAGTCCATTTCAAGGTTCTTTGTTTTATGCTGTTGATAACGAGGGATGAGCTTGGCTTCGTTCCTGTGACACGTGGACAAGGTTTCATGACCCTGGGCAAAAGATGTCTGGTGATGCACTCCTGGCTGCTCGCACCACCATCATCCACTTTTGGTGATGATTGTAATCCCACTTTTAGATCAGTGAACCAACTTGTGCGGAAAGACAGGTGGTCTAAATTTCATGAAGTTTCATGAAGTTGAAGAGGATAGGAGATATGCAAATGCGTGTTCAAAGTATTCAATCAATCGCTGTAGAACTCGCATTGTCCTTTTTCGATGAACTTTGACCACCTAATATTGACCTGTCTTTCTTTATACCACATCTGGGGAAGCTAACTCTAAATCAACCCTGTCTTTAGTACCGGACAACCACTTAAATATTTAAGATCATAGCCTTTTCCATATTCATTGGCTAATAGTGACATTGTTGTACCATAGATGGTAATGGATTAAGGGATAAAGGATTTTTCCCTTATTTATCTATATATTTTTAATTATTTTACTTAATTTAAATTTTTAATTCTATCTAAGAAAGTTATAGGTTATTGAGAGACATTTGTTCACAATGATATGCTTGTTCAAAGTTTGGTTGCATTGTGGGACGATTGCCTCAGAGCCACTATTTGGCCACCCAGTGTACTTCTTTAGCCAGTCTCTGCTATTCATGACGTTCATAAACACCTTACCTAGCAAATGGCTTGTTAGGTTGGGTGTATAATACTTAATTTTAGAGCGTATCATTGATTATAATATAAATGCCTTGTGAGTCATACCAGCATTTTACATAGATGTAAATGCCATTTATAGAGGCATGTAAGGAGTCTGTCTGTGTGTACAGAATGTGTATGCAAAAGCATTCTCATTCTAAGTTGAAGAAATTTAAAATAAAATGTTGATAAACCATGAAGTACTCCATTGTATATATTATCTGTTAGATTTGTTCATGTTAAGATATGGTGACAATTACTTTGCTTTGGGTAACAAAGTTAATCTCCACGTTTCAGGAGGAGGAAAATGGTGCTGCCCTTGGAGATGTCGATCCAACCAAGCGGTCTGCTGTTTACAACGAGGCCGAGCAGAGGATCCTGGGACTGAGTACTGAACCCCTTCCCATGGCCTTGACCCCGTAAGACCCGCTCCTCCGCAGGGTCTCTGGCCTTCTGCAGGGACAATAGGGACAACTAGAGATGTTCACATACCATTTTCTTCCTTCCCGGTACTGATTCCTGAACTGGCCATTGGCCGTTACTGAGGCCCCGTCCACACGAAGCCGAAACGGGCGAAACCGTTACGGTTTCGATCTATCCGGTTTCGAAGTATCTCCGTAAAGACGAAGCCAAGCGAAACCGGATAGATCTGTAGAAACGCTGTAGTAAACATTCCAGGCCCATAAGGGGCGCTGCTTCTGGTACACAAATCCAGAAGAAGAAGAGGCGAGCATGCGCATAAAGGCTGCCCCCCGAACCACTAACAACACAAACAAACAGCTCTTCTACGATGGCGAACTAGATTCTCAATAAATAATGGCTTAGCAACCCAACAAGGGACATGATATGCTGCAGAACGATTACAAGCTTGTAGTCCGCCATCATCTTTTTTGTTGTGATTTCTGAGACTCCGCGGGCTTAAGAGCCATTGGCTAGGAGGTCGAGGGGTGGGGCGATGACGTCATGGTTTGCGGTTTCAGTCGGTTTCAGGCGTCCACACGAAACCAAAACGAAACCGGATAGATTTGAAACCACCTCCGAGGGTGGTTTCAGAAGTTTGCGGTTTCGGTCAGCGGATTCGCCGGCTTCGTGTGGACGGAAGGCCGAACCGTACAAGACCTTTGCGGTTTCGCCATGAAATCGGCTTCGTGTGGACGGGGCCTGAGTATATACCGATGCAGCATCTGGCAATGTAACTACTGATATAACTTATTGAAGGGTGCTCTGATGATGACAGCAATGTATAGTCGTATAGTCAGCAATATAGACCCACTGTGGACGATATATATATTTTTTGAACTTTAGATAATTAACATTTATAATCTACAATTATAATTATACATTTGTTATCTCGTAGTTAAGCGTGAGCATCCATGTTTTTCCGATTTGGTAGCTCGAACGCATTTCGGTCAGAGATGAAGCGATTCCCATCGCGTATTCCCATTCCAAGTATCGGTGACCGTACTCACCGATACTCAATACTGCATTTTAGGCGGTTTTGGAGGAATACCGATACTGGTATTGGTATCGCAACAACTCTAGGGAGAGGTCATTTTATTTTACTGCTGCCATTTTGGCCAGGCCTTGCTCGAAGAAGAGGTCATTTGATCTCAAGCAATTCTTGCCTGGTAAAATAAAGGTTAATAATAATAATAATTGCTGCGTCGACCATATGATGCAGGGCTGACGGGTGTGTTTGTGTGACCCAGGTTTCAGATGGCCTGCTGAAGCTATGGGGAGCTGTTGGAGCTGTCTATACAGAGACCCTCTCCGAGACATCCACCTCACCAAGTTCAAGGTGCCTCATCCACATTCATTCGTCTAGTTGCAGTGGGATATAAGGATATGATATTAGCATGAGGAAATTATTTTGTCATAGATGTATGGGATTATATTCAGCATTGTTGCTTTGATTCATATTGACAGACATAAGTCCATAAACAGATATTACAATTACAATTACAATTAGGGCATTTAGCAGACGTTTTTATCCAAAGCGACTTACATCGGTTAATACACACATTGACACACCGACGGCAGAGTCAACCATGCAAGGCGACAGCCAGCTCGTCAGGAGAAGTTAGGGATAAGCTCAGGGACACATCAACACTCAGCTAGCCGATCACATATCAAGTGTCACTGGTACATGCTCTTTGTCAATTTGTGTTTCTACAATTCTACATCGATAGGGGTGTTTATTAATATGAATGACATTAGATAAACTGATCTAAATCAACAAACAACAGACAAACATTGACAATCATTGCAATTTCTCCAGATAGCAAATGTTATGTACTATATCATTTTTCATTAAGTTTATTATAAGATCTTCAGAAAGGCTTAAATGAATAGCCATGCCAATCTCTCGTCAATCATGTGGGCTTGTCCGAACGGCTGTGTGGTGATTGACAGGTGACCAATGTAGATGATGAGGGGAACGAACTGGGTTCTGGCACAATGGAGCTCACGCAGACGGAGCTCATCCTCCACACGCGCAAGAGGGACGCCATCCGGTGGCCCTACCTCTGCCTGCGCCGCTACGGCTACGACTCCAACCTGTTCTCCTTCGAGAGCGGACGGCGCTGTCAGACCGGCCAGGGTGAGGACCACTGCTGCTTTCAGTCTGCTACACTACTGACTAGTGCTGTGAACCCCATGCTGCACTACTGACTAGTACTGTGAACCCCATGCTGCACTACTGACTAGTACTGTGAACCCCATGCTGCACTACTGACTAGTACTGTGAATCCCATGCTGCACTACTGACTAGTACTGTGAATCCCATGCTGCACTACTGACTAGTACTGTGAACCCCACACATCTCAGTGTCTGTTTATAAACTGTCTTCTCCCGTGGGTTACACACTACTGACTAGTGCTGTGAACCCCACACATAGTCAGTTAACTGTCTTCTCCCATGGGTTACACACTACTGACTAGTGCTGTGAACCTCACACATAGTCAGTTAACTGTCTTCTCCCATGGGTTACACACTACTGACTAGTGCTGTGAACCCCACACATCTCAGAGTCTATTAACTGTCTTCTCCTGTGGCTTAGTTGGAAGTAAGTGTTCAATTATTTACTCTCTTTAACCTATGTGAGTGGAGCACTGCCGTGAGCCCCTCACAGCGGGCACCACCCAGTGTTCAAGCATCCAGAGGTGGAGCACTGCCTTGCGCCCCTCTGGATGCTTGTCATGTTGTGTGGCCTCTCTACACAGACTACTTTTCTTTTATGCTGTCTTTACCCTTTATCACGATGAACTCTAGGTTTATTCTGGGTTGCGTCGTCAATACAGTTTGTAGAATTACCACCACATTATGCAAAACGAACAACTTTTGGAAGAGTCTCTTTAGCAGGTTCACAGAGCGAATGGACACCGGGGTTGCTTTGAAGCACAAGCAGGTCTTTTATTTCCATGAATTTAAGGCAGTCCAGAAATCACAAACCCGCCGCCGCGGTCACAAGGAGCGTTCCAAGAGACTCTCTCGCAATGGTAGTCCCGAGCCCCAACCATGGCGAGATATACCAGCATCCAATGCGGAAGTGACAAACATTGCAGTAGCACCGGATGGCCAGTACGAGGTGATACCAAAAGGGAGCAATTCGTCGTTGACTCGCATGTTAAACAGGCCGTTTTCAGTCTTATTAAACCTTTTAACAGCCTGGTCCAAAAAAACATTCTAGTCTAGTAGTTCATATCTCCATGACAACACTGAGGGGGGTGAATTTTTTTTAGGAGGATAGTTTTTATTTTATTGGAGGTTAAAATGTATGAATAATTAGGGGCGCAGCCTCTTGGGTGACAGCTAGCCGCTGAAGCTCACCTCACCTAATGTTGCTAATTCGGTGTACGTCACCTAGATGGGCGTATCTCCCGGGGGGCGAGAGATTCCGCCTCCCTTTTTTGGTTAAAGGAAATGAGGCGGAATCAAACTATGACGAGTCAAACTAAGATGGCGACGCGCATAAACCAAGAGAATTGGATGCAGTTGGAATAACTGAGGTCTGCACGGAAGCTACATCCATTTTATATACTATCTATGGGTAGTCCATGTGCTCCAGTCCTTCGTCCCTGCTCCCGATCCTTCTCTCTACAAGAGAAAGCAGGCACATAAATACACACTCCCTGATTGGTCTGATTGCGAGCAGGTGCCCACAATCAGACCCAATCCACCCAGCAGATCCGTGTGCTCCCAACATGCCCATACTCCCCCTGCAGGCCGGACGCCGTACGTCCCCCCACAGTCTCCAACCAGGGGAGTTGATTCGCATCAATGATGAACCACGTGGGACGGTTGTTTATTCTGGTCGCCAAGCAACCACACCTTCAGCTCCATCCTTTGCTGTTTGCCACAGAGGATGGATCAATGTCGATGTTCTTTAGGCATGACTAATACATAGATTAACACATACCCTGGTAATTACATTGTAAGAATCAAAATACAGATATCCTTCCACCAGTCCAGTATGTAGACCCAACCTCCATAATACCAGTAAGTAAATGGTAAAAACTGATCGCAATTCTGTTAATCTGCATTGATTTAATGTAGTCCTCATGTAATGTGTTTCCAGGTATTAATGCTGTTTTAATGACGTCCTCATGTGTTGTATTAATGCTGCTTTAATGACGTCCTCATGTGTTGTATTAATGCTGCTTCAATGAGGTCCTCATGTACTCTGTGTATCATGTGTATTTGTATTAACGCCGTCTTTAATGAGGTCCTCATGTACTCTGTGTATCATGTGTATTTGTATTAACGCTGTCTTTAATGAGGTCCTCATGTACTCTGTGTATCATCTGTGTTTGTATTAACGCTGTCTTTAATGAGGTCCTCATGTACTCTGTGTGTCTTGTGTATTTGTATTAACGCTGTCTTTAATGAGGTCCTCCTATATATTGTTTCTCCAGGTATCTTTGCCTTCAAGTGTTCCCGGGCGGAGGAGATCTTCAACCTGCTCCAGGAGCTCATGCAGTGCAACAGCATCAACGTGGTGGAGGAGTCCATGATGATGACCCGCAGCGGCCACACCCCGGATATGGACATGCCGCGCACGCCCCAGACCCCCAACAGTACGCAGCCCACCCACAGGGACATCCAGGGGAATGGGTTAACAGTATAGTGCACGGTGCACGCTGTGTGTACTCAATGTACGTTCCTATTCCAACAGCTCCAGCATTTCCCATCCAGGGTTTTCCCAACGGGTACCCTGGCTATCCAATCAGAGGGGACTCCTCCCAGCCCTCCATGACTGAGGACCATGGCCTCATGGCCATGGAAGACCAGGTAAGAGACTCGCTGACTGCTCCCTGCAGGTGGGACCCCCGCTCCCTCCCTCCCTCCCTACCCTCACACCCCCTGCCCCCCCCTGTGTGTCCCCCTTGTGTGTCCCCCTGCAGACCCACACCTACGTCAACACGGTCAGCATGGAGGGTGACCTGTCCATGCGGCACTGCGTGCACGCCCTCCCCGAGGCCCGGCCCAGCCCCTTCCCCGAGGCGGCGCGGGGAGCCATGCCGGTGGGGGGCCAGGGTGCGGCGCGGGGAGCCATGCCGACGGGGGGCCAGGGCGCGGCGCGGGGAGCCATGCCGACAGGGGGCCCGGGCGCGGCGCAGCGCTGCCGTCCCCTGGAGGAGCACGTCGACCCCCAGGTGTTCCTGCAGCCGTCGGCCCAGGAGGTCACCTTCATGCTGGGCCCCACACCCGCGCAGCGCCACCTGCTGGAGCGGGAGAGGCACGGCCTCAGCACCCACAGCCTGCAGCCTGCAGAGGGCGCCACCGGCTCGGAGACGGAGGGCGAGGAGCCCCCCGTGCACGTCTGCAACTCCCACTCGTACCACCACTTCCACCACCTCATGCACCGCCACCCGGCCCACGAGCCTCCGCAGGACGGCTGCAAGAGCAGCCAGCTGACCTACGAGAACATCAAGTCGCTGCGGGGCGCGGGCAAGCAGCGGCTCAGCCCCAGCAGCGTGTCCCAGTCGCTGGCCTCCAGCAGCAGCAGCAGCACGGGGGATAGCCACTCGCACTCGCTGCTCCACGGCCACGGGCCGGCCTCGCTGCCCCCGCAGGGCTACCCCCTGGAGAGGGGCGGGGGGCACCGCCGCACGGCACTGCTCAACTACGAGAACCTGCCCTCGCTGCCCCCGGTGTGGGAGTACAGCGCCCTGCAGCGGGACGAGGAGCAGGAGGAGGAGGAGGACGAGGAGGAGTACGAGGAGGAGGAGGAGGAGGAGGAGGAGGAGGAGGACTTTGACGAGTACGAGTTCTCCGAGGGGCCCGCCACGCCCAACGGGTACCACCAGGAGGCCCGGGGCGTGCACCGGGACGCCCTGCAGAACTACGTCAACACGGAGCAGGTGCAGCCGTCCCGGCTGCGGCACGGCTGCCCGCCGCACGCCCAGCCCTGCCCGGCGGAGCGCGGCGGGGGGCACATCTTTAACTTTGAGTTCCGCCGGCGCTCGGGTGCGGGCGGGGCGGGCTGCGAGCACGGCCACATGCCCCCGTCGCGGCAGCTCAACTACATCCAGGTGGACCTGGAGGGGCAGCCGCCCTGCCTGGCCCTCGGGGGTGGAGGGGGGGCTCTGCCCCAGCCACAGCACCAGCGCCAGCCCCACCCGAAGTGTGGGCAGCAGGCCCCGCGGCACAGCGAGTTCTACGCCGAGATCGACATCAAGAAGACGGCGGCCATGTCTAACCTGCAGAAAGCTCTTCCCCGGGACGACGGGACGTCCAGAAAGACTCGACACAACAGCACAGACCTGCCTCTGTAGACAACGGGGAGACCCAACAGACAAGGGAAGGAGACGAGGAAAGCTGCTTAGGGAACCAAGGAAACGGAAAGGAGAGCTGATCCTCATGTTAGCACACTGGACCCTCCACTTTCATCCATTCACCAGACTTCTGACTAAAGACCAGGTTCCTCTTTCGCTCTCTCCACATAAGGCCTTGATAACTTGATCTTAGTACCCTGGAGTGAAGGTGAGCATTTCAAGGTGGTTAAAGGTCAAAGGTCAAGGTATTTTGCCCAAACCGTTATTTTTCAGGCTTTTAGAAACAAAGAGAGAAGAAAACGACAGCAGAACCCCCCCCCCCCCCCCCCTTTTATTCTGCCCGTAGCGTCCATGTAATAACCTGGCCTCTGTGTTCTGCCAAATGGGAGGGCCAGAGAGGAATGTGTGGGGGCTCCTCCCCCCAGTGCCCCCCCCCCCCTGTAGGTCCTATGTACGGTTGACGCTTCAGATATGAGGTCCTGTCTTTTATTTATTCACCATAAACAATCCACTCTGGACTACCGTGGTGCGAAGGACTTGGGCGTTCACCGGAGCGCCAGGAGGCTGGGGGCGTTTAGATGCACGGGGCCAAAACCTTTCACGGTATTCTTTCGTCAGCATTGTAGATAGTGCATCGTTTTAATGTTTGATGAAGACGTCGGCGACCTCGACTTGGTGTTCAGCGATGACCTCACATGAAATGTGCAGATTTTAATGAATTCTCACAATGGGAATGTTTATTTAAAGGTTTGGTAAGACATAGGCATTTATATAGCTATGTATATATAGCTATATATTTATGCAAATATATATAGCTATATATATAAATATATATCTCTAGATATATATATGATATTGATACATCATTTATTTTCATATTTATTTATTTCATTCCTTATTTATGAATTAATGTATTTGTTTCTTCATGTAGTCCGTTAGACTCCAATAACTTTAGTTTTGTTTAGAATGTGAGAACCAGCGATTATAATCCAGTTGGTAATATGGAACCAAAGTGTCACCATCATCATTATCACTGAATATTGGTGTATAACTGTTATAACTGTGCTTGATTATGTTTAAAAACAGAACTATTAACATTTAAAGTGCCAAAACATAATTGCTAACTGTATGTGGAGTAAAAAAAATGTGTTCCATTAGAATCTTTAAAAAGCGTAGGATAATAAGATTTTTTTGTGATAATTTGAATGTTCCAGGAGGACAGAATACAAAACGGAACATTGTTTTTCAGGCCATGTAGAAACAAACAAACAAAAACAAAAAAAACATCAACAGGTCACATCTCATTTCGCGCTGACCTCCGGACCCCAAGGTAAGACTGCTCCTAAACGGTACTGCCGCCGTCGGCTCACGGCGGCTACAAGGGGTTCTGCTGCTATGCTGCTGAGGTGGGAGCACAAGTGCGAGTGGCTGGCCTCATCGGGGACGTGTGGCGGAGCAGACACAGAACACGGCCTGCTTTCCTCTGGCCCCAGTAGAGCCGTGTGTGTGTTTGGGATCCTCGTGTCTTGGCTGTAGAAAGGCCCTCAGGGCGTCGACTCTGGTTCTGTTGTGCTGCGAGGGCCCCTGGGTCTCACATGGAGCCCTGTCTCACACACGGAGCCCTTTCTCACACATAGCCCTGTCTCACACACGGAGCCCTGTCTCACACAAAGAGCCCTGTCTTGAGCACCAGGGCCCCGAGTCAAGGCAGCACAGGAGCGCGGCTAAACCCTGGTTCTGATTGGTTAGGGTTGAATCGCCATCATCCACGTGGAGAAAGAAACGTGTCGTTGTGAGAGACTGCCAGCATATTATTTTTGGGCAGAGCTATTTTACTTGTGTGACTGGTATACAAGTAAATGAAAACATGTTAACGTTCTGCAGGTAAAGATGGTGATGGAAGAGGTTCTTTTAAGACTTACTGCAAGCATTCCATACATGTTTATTTAAATCCAAACATTATCTGTTTACATGATCGGTTGGTGTATCATTGGGCTTTTTATTTTATTTTTATATCCATCATTTACTTGAGATGTAGTCATTCCAGCCACTGGTGTCAATTTAACTAGTTGAACTAGTTGAACTAGGGCCTTAAAGGATGAAATGGTTCGAGTGAGAATCTCCTGTCGATAAGGTCATCCAATAAGTTTAGAAGAGGGGTTTACTAAAGGGCTTGCCGTGTCTAAACTCTAACTCATCGTGCCTTTCGCTGTTCAAATAACATGTCATCACTTTTTAATTTATTTAAGAAAAGACGATGGAAAGAACATATGTTTGCATTTGGTGACCGTTTGCAACGTTGGTGTCATTGAACAGGATTAGCTTATTATCCACAAACTACCGGGTCATTTATTTATTTATTTATGTTCAAGTAGTCTGTCGTTTATAAAATCTGCTCGAAGTGCAAAAATAAATCAAGTTCGAGAGCAATTAACATCATGATCAATGTATGCAAATAATTCTTTCATCTTTATAAGGCCCACTTGGTTTCCATGCATTAGTTACCTATAATGTAATAATTTTCAGTGGCACAATGAGGGAACCATACATTTAGAAATCATGTCTAAATTCTCAACTGTAGCTCAAAATGTTAAGGGGACTGAAGTGGTCCTTCATTCCTCCTCCCTGTTTCTGTGTTGTGTGTACCAACTGCCAGTGGCTGTTATACATGTACCAGTCTTTATTCATCTCACCAACGTGCAGAGCCTGTCCGTCATTACTTTTGTGTACAACTTGTTTACATGAGTACAGGTTAAGAAGGCCAATGTTTTGTAACCAGGAGATAGGAGGGAGATGTGCCAAACGTCCGTGGAGCACAGCTCAGGACAGATCTTTAGGTAGGGGTTGGAGAGGCTGAGACCGGTCCCTCACGTCTGGTCTGAGCGCACAGCTGGGGGTCTGCCAAGCTCAGTGTTTATACTGAGGTCTGGTCCTGATTTATGAAGAAAACACGCGTATGTCCGTGATGAGCCCTATATATTCATACGCATTAAAGGTCTACTAGTGCTCTCCTTTAATGGGACCACAAAAGTCTATTTTTTTTTAATTTAGTTTCACATGTCATGCTATAGAAAAGAGCCTTACAGAGAGGGCCCTGTTCCTATCTGGCCCTCATCCCCCATCACATGAACAGGGCAGTAAGCTGCCCCTCCTGTTGTGATTCTGTGTATTCCTTGGGTTCTCCAGCACATCACTACACTGAGTGAAAGGGGGTGGCTGATGGGTGTTTCAGACCGTGGCAGCATTGAGTACAATTTTCTGTATATTAACAAAAAGCATAATCATTTCAAAAGAGTAAACAAAGCATTCCCATAACACCTTTGATTATTGGTTATTAAACTGTGACGAGCAAATCAGTAGTGGGCTTAATTTTGCTCAGCTATATTTATTGATTTGCCCAACAGAAAACAGCAATAGGGTTAACATTCAATGGGAATGCAGACTTTCAGTGTGCAATCAAATGTATTTAATGTCAGGTTTGTTTCTATGTAGCGTCTTTGATTTACGTTCAATGAATCTCCTAAGAAAGGCACTTTCGTGCACCAACAACCTAGACCACAAAGTATACAAACATATATTTTGATTATCTGCATATAGTTTAATGATTTGGTTGAAAACGTGTAAAGGTGTCTGCAGCCGAGCGAACCGCCTAGACCAAATTACTTTCTAAATAGAAATTATTTTTTCCTGCTTTTGCTTAAACCCAAAATCAATAATGTTCCTAATTTCCGAATGACTTTATACAGTTGAATACTACCTTTGTTAAAGCATGCACTTGGTGTCTGCCTGTGTGTAACCAGTTTCAATGATTTCAGGTACAGAGAGCATGGTCCTTGTTAGTATAAAACCTTTTGAGCTGTAAATACAAGCATTGTCACGTCCTGTTGTGTTGCTATGTATTGTTTATGGCTATTGGATTATTATTGTATCAAAAGAGGAATCTCACAAATAAAGCAGAACTTTTATTGTTTCTACTTTCATCTGTGTCGGAAGTCTAAGTGTAGCCTATACGTTAAGTAAACAGGCCTTTACCAATGCATGTGGCTGTACGACTACACATGGAGATGCACATTGGACAGCATCACAGGTCTAACCACAATGCGGTAGCGTGTTGCACCTGACCCCAGGACGCTTTACTACTAATACTTCTGTCTGAGAAACACGAGACACTCACATTTCTTGTTTCAAGGGGATTTTTTTAGTCGGAAGCCATCCGCTCTCGAGATCAAGTTACAACAATCTCCCATGTGTCTCAACTATGTAGAAAATGGCTTTTCCTTTTTTTTTGTATTCTTTATTTTTACACTATTATACTCTGAATTATTAATGCAACAAATCAGGCTCTACTTGTTCCCGATTATCAAATAACGGGGGCTTAATCGCGAGAGCTACAGGGAGGCTCAGCTGATTTGGTTTAGTTGGTAGCAACTGAGCTGCAGGTCTGAATGACTGCAGCTTCACATGATGGCTCAGTGGAAAAACACAGCAGAACACAGAGCTCCCTCCCTCTTTCAGTCTCTCTAATTGAGTGTGAGAACCTTGGATCTCGATTGTAGAGGAGGGGGGGGGGGCGGGGTGAGAGTTGGAGTTGAGGCTTATGAGTTAAAGGGTTAGTTATATTTCATGTATTTCTGTGCATGACGTCTGCGCTTGTTGGATTCTCCATGGAGCACCGGGAGGAATACTGATCACTTTGTTGTTGCTGCAAACATCTCCTCTGGGGAAAAGCTTTGTGATGGAGGTGTAAGTACCCTGCTCTTTATTTATCATGCTCATCTCATGCTTTGTCGTTCACACACACTGAGTTCTGACTTACATCCACTATCTACTCCGTGTTTCTGTTCTTCAAGTGCACCGTTTTATGAAGTTAAAGTTCATCCATGGCCAAAAAAACATTAAGTTACTATTGTTAGATTTTTTTTATTTTTTTTAATCTCTGTTAATAAAGTGCAGCCACGGTTCAAGTTCAGTCCTGCTGAAGCCTCTGACCGATTGGCTCTGTTATTAACGATGGTGCCTATGTGACCATGAGCAGAGAAGTCCCCCAGAGGATCAACCATAAAGCGGCTCACCAGGAGAAGGTGAAGAACAGCAAGCTGCTGCTGGAGCGGGGCCAGTGGGCCAACAAGCTGGAGTTCCTGCTGGCCGTGGCCGGAACCATGGTGGGGCTGGGGAACCTGTGGCGGTTCCCCTACTTATGTTACAAAAACGGAGGAGGTAAGGACCATTACTTGAAGTAGGCCTACTAAAGTTTATTCCGATGACATTAGTGAGGGTTTCCACTGTGAAACCAAATAAATGGGATGCTTGCCGTTGAATGAGGGAGAGGTAGTTTGAGGCTGAAAAGCTGCACTTTGAATCGTTTTTGCATTCGATATTCCGTCCATGCCTCCCTGTGCCCCTTCACACCATGCAGTGCACGGGGGACGCAGCTTAAATGCCGCGTTTCCACTGCTGGGTGCGGTACGGTTCGGTTCGCCTCAGTCCGGTAGGGAGGGGGCGGTACAGCCCAGCTCAGTTCCGAGGTCGCGTTTCCACCGCCGACAGTAGCCTACCCTTTATAGTAGGCCGGATGTCGATCGCCGCTGGAGCTACGTAAACATCGTAAACAACGTCTTCCTCCCCAAGAATGCAGAGGAACGTCTCCACCTCCTTGTTCGCCCAAGCAAGCGTTTTACGCGACATGTTCATTGTAAAGAATAATACCTCGAGGCTACTGTTTATTTGTTTTTATCCCCACGTCCGGGTCACGCCCACTTTTGGCGGTGGAAACGCAATCAGTACCGCACCTTTGCGAACCGAACCGTAACGCACCCTGCAGTGGTAACGCGCCATTTGGCACCACCGCGTGACAGACCTGGTTGCGATTATAATAATGAGTGTTTCATGTGTTTCCAGGTGCCTTTCTGGTTCCCTATGTGTTGTTTCTGGTCTCCTGTGGTATCCCCATGTTTCTGCTGGAGACCGCCATGGGGCAGTACACGTCCCAGGGATGCATTACCTGCTGGAGGTCCTTCTGCCCGTTGTTTGAAGGTGGGTTTAATCAGAACCCTACACATTGCATTGGGTTTGTAATCTTGTGTCAGTACCCAACGGTTTGGGGTTTTGTGTTCACCGAATGCACAACTCTTTCTGCTCTGAATGGCACCATGGTAGAATCCTTCTTTCACAGCAATACATAAATCAGATATCATGTATGGTTCTTAAAATATTTTAAAAAAATTGAAAATTGCTATTATTATGTATATACTATTAAGTATTTTTAAGTCTTACTGTAAGAGCATTTTGACAAGCACTTCTGAATGAAGTATAGTTACTGACAGTGATAAATGTCATTCATAATAGTCATTCATAATGACTTTGTCATTACAATAAAAATAATTTTATCATTAGACCCTATCTTAATGAATTGTTCTACCCTGTAGTTATGGACAATAAAGTAAATTTATTATATTCTATTTACATGATACAAAGCAATACAGAAGCAGTCGTTTGATTGTGTTGGAAAGCAATGTATTACATGAACTTAAACTCGGTTTTATGAGTCCTCGACTTTAATACTGAGAATATGTGAGATAGTTTTCTAAAGAAATGAAAACTACCTCATGTAACAACATACAGACAATCCACAGTCTAGGCCCTAGACTGTGGATTATCTGTATGTTGTTGTCAAAAAGTAAAGGAAGCTAACTTCCTTTAGCCTAGACTCTAGAGTCTAGGCTAAAGGAAGTCAGCTCTCTTGAGTTTTTATTCATTTATTTGGTAACATGCAGTTAATTATCTATGAAAGCAAACTCAATCTGTCCATGCAAGCTCTTAGCAGGGAGTGCCAGTGTTCATATCAGTACAGCCAGAAACCCCCTGGAGGGAACATTGCCAACAATGTTAACAAGCACTGTAACTCAGCCAAGTGGACGTCATTAAAATAAATGTGGCTTAAATGTGGCAAGAATGACTTGTCGGACTCTGGTGCTGGGTGAGGCAGCACACCTGTTGTGTAGCGATGGCTGGTTTAACCCTGTTCACATTGAGCTATCAGTGTGCATGAGTTAAACCAGCCATCGCCACACACACTCAGGGAGAGTTCTCCTAGTTGGGAACATGGAGCAGCAGGCTCTGTATCATTATCCACAAACCCTCAGGACATAAACCATCTTTCAACACCACCCCCTGCTTCCTGTGTTTGGAGGAGCCCAGCTAATGTCACCCAGGTGGCGTGTAGCACTGACATTGCTTCACTAAATCTGCCAATTTGTTAACTATGGCAAACAGGCATATTCCAGTCGCTCGTGGCAGCATAACAAATATACCACAACAAATCATCTTTTTGGCTGTTGCTCGAAAATGGCCCAGTGTAAGAATATCCCATAGAGTGTATCAAAGTAGCACCATATAACTCAATTCCTCCAACACGTCTACATACAAGACTATTGGGCAGCCTATGTTGTGCGATTCCTTCCTAACCGTGAGGATGTGGCTCCTATCCAGGGATAGGCTACGCCACACAGGTGGTGATCGCCTACGCGGCCGTCTCCTACATCGTGATCCAGGCCTGGGCCTTCTTCTACCTGTTCTCCTCCTTCAGCAGCAAGGTGCCCTGGGCATCCTGCCACAACGCCTGGAACACAGGTAGGACCCACAGGGAGCCGGCACTGAGGGGGTGGGCACTGAGGGGGTGGGACCCACAGGGAGCCGGCACTGAGGGGGTGGGACCCACAGGGAGCTGGCACTAAGGGGGTGGGCACTGGCGTCCGAGGACAAATGTGGCCTGGTCATGATTATAATTAGTTTGTGTGTAGTTAGGTTAGTAAGTGGACAGATGCCGTGGAGCACTGTTGATAAGGGTAATTTTAGAAAGAAATGGTTTCAACTCAAATTAATCTGCATGTACAACATGCACACAGACTGATTTAATCTCAGGAAGTTATTTGGAAGGTTGCCCCTTACTGTCTGCCAGGTTATTGAGGTCAGCTCTCTTTGGCTGTGTTACAGTTCTGCAGTCTTAAAATCCTTTACACTTACTTTCAGAACTGACAGATTAACAAATTATGTTAAATGGTTTCTCAAACATGACCACACTGTAAAAAATAAAAAGTTGAGAAAACTCAAAATTGCAAGGCAACTTACTGCAATCAATTTTTGAGTTTTGAGCCCAACAAAATGTCATTTTTCTTCTTTAGACAAACTTGAAAGTTAGTTATACCAACTAAGATTTTATATTTTACAAAACTCAAAAAAGTAAGTCAGGGTTGTTAACTTAATATTTCAAATTAAGGTTAATATTATTAAAAAAAAAAAAACATTTCAAAGAATGCAAAACTAGTTTCAAGTTCACTTTATTAAAATTAATAATTGGAAACTTCCATTTTACATTTCTGAATGCCAGACAGCAATAGAACAAGCAACATGTAGCTAGTTCAGCAGCAGAGAATCGCTGTCTAAATGCAGCAAACCAAAGTGCAGAACAAGTTCGACATTATGGTCAAACTTGTTCTGCACGATACGGGAGCCCAGGTTAAACGGTGACGCAACTCTCGTGCCTCATACACCGCACGATCCCGAGAGCTGCCTTTATTTAACACACACCCAGAAACAGCGCACCGCACAACCAACCAACGGACATGCAAGTCTCGTAACGGTGGCGGCAACACTACACACAATAAACAACGCACAAACAATAAAGACCCCAAACCCGTTAACCCCACTTAACCTAACAGAAACAAATTGACAAAAAGGCAATAAACCCCTTTTTCCCAACCGGCATCACGAATACCCAGACTCCCCGGGGGATAGGAGTCACCACAATATTTACCATCTGAAAATTCCGTTAGGAAACCCCGTATTTTCCAAAGTGTCGAAATGCGCATGTGCACCGTAGTCGGCCCAGCCTCAGACAGAGTCTGACTTAAACCCGTGTGTCTTGCTAACAAAGATACTACACTGAGCCCAACTCTTGACCCAAAACTCAACATTGTTGGTTGGACTAAATTGCATTGCACAGTTGACATGAATACTTAATGTTTTATATTCATTTTACTCAGAAATCATAATGAGACCAACAATTATTATTATTTTTTTATTTATTTTTTTATTTTTTATTTTACATAATGAACAACAAAGATAACAAACAGGAACAGCAACAAAAACAACAACAACAACAGCAACAAAAACAAAAACCAAACAAAGACAAAAAACAAAACACGAATGAAAGTTCATGAATACATTCATGAGTCACCCCAACTACACACACACACACACACACACACACACACACACACACACACACACACACACACACACACACACACACATTTTTTCCCCTCTTTCTTTGGAGTAATATGACAGGTACCACCAAAGAACCAATAACAACAATAACAAAATGGCTCATCATTGTCAGTGTTGTATCAGGATATATCCTCATCAATTTGATTTTCTTTCAAGAGTGACATGATTCGACTCAGAGAATCTGTGCGGTCACTGCCCAAATCTTGCAAGACAGAAGCTGCTTGTTCCATAGAAACAAGTTCCAGAAAGTCCTTCTGCCAGTTAACTATATCAAAACAATTTGGTTTCTTCACTTTCCAGTTCATAAGGATTAACCGTTTAGCTGAAAGGAAGGCTAGGTCTAATAAATATTGCATTTTTTTTGTGGTTGCTCCCTCTATTTGTTTTCCTAGAAGACCCACTGCTGGTTCTAAAGGAAAGTTGATTTTAAATAATTTACATCTCGGATTTTTAACCAAAATGTCTGTGTTTCTGGGCAGTGCCACAGTAAGTGGATAAGAGTTCCATTCATTCCACACCCATGCCAACATTTATCTGTAACACCATTATTCATTTTCTTAAGTTTATGTGGAGTGATATAGGATCTGAACAGAATCTTAATTTGTATGATTTTATACCTGACACACACCTGAGACCAACAATTTTAAGTTTTCGTTTTTACAGTGCACATCTATGCCTATCTGCAAGACTAAAAAGCAATTCTTCCTTGCTGTTTTAAGATTCATGCGTGGAATTCGATAAGAGAAATTCTTCATTCAACTGGACTGCATCTTCAAATGAAACTTCGCCTGCAACAGAGTTCTGGGAGTAAGTTTAACCCTCTTTTGAAGATTGCCTACAGTTACAATCTGTAATGTCTGTAACTCTGCACCCCACCATGGTTATGATGAGTATTACATCAGGCCAGCACTGATATGTTGGCCTATCAATGGCCCAAGCCAGGTAAAAGGGTCTTCCGACATATTACACACACAGGAAACTTTGTCGCAAGTCAGCCTCATGACCCTTTGGTTCACAACAAACACATTGGTTAATTACCATCATATCTACACACAACACAGGACATAGTGATATCATTTGTGTTATGTTCAGTTTTGAAGGCTATAGGTTTTTTTAAATTGTGGCCTAATTGTTTTTCTCCTAATGTAAGTAGTTTGCTTACTAGTTTCCTGTAGGTCGGTACAGACTGATTTGAGTCGCTGGGATGATGAAATTGTTAGCCACAACTTGCCAAGCTGCTGATCTTCTCACAGGCAAAACTTTGTTTGTTTTTAAAATTTTAAATAATTCTGTGTCGAGTGACACAGAAAGAGGTGCGGTAAATAAAATAATTGGGTTGGAAACTGGTCGGCGCCTACCTACCATTTCTTTAATTCCAGATTTCAGATTATCATCAGATTTTTCATCTGAATTCAAATACTTTCAAACAATATTTAATAGCACAAGGTTGTAATTATTCAACAAGTTAAGGCTTGACTATGTAACTATACATTTATATATAGCCTATAAGTAAGATTGAGTGCCTCCCAGTGAGAGAGTTCATGACCTGTTGTGTCCGCTCTACCTGGCTGTGTAACTGTTTGACGCGAGCTAGCGTAACTCAGCTGGCTGACTGGCTGGCTAGCTGGTTGACTGGCTGGCTGACTGTCTGGCTGGTTGTCTGGCTGTCTGTCTGGATGGTTGGCTTGCTGTCTGGCTGGGAGTTGGCTGGCTGGCGGCTGTCTGGCTGAGGGCTAGCTGGCTGAGGGCTGGCTGGCTGTGGGCTTGCTGGCTGGTTGAGGGCTTTATCTCCATCCCAACATGTTCTACTGTATTGAACCAGTTACTTTACCGTCACTTTGGTTTACTTCCTAAGGTGTCCCTACTGCTGCATTATAAAGGGATCACGCAAAACACCTGTCTCTGTTTTACCCTGCTAAACAGAGGGCAATAATATCACATCTGTGAAAAGCTGATGTGTGATCTTTGTGTCCTCAGGAGACGGGTGTTGAAGATATCTGGAGGGATCGAGGAGATTGGCAGCCTGCGCTGGGAGCTGGTTCTGTGTCTGATCTTAGCTTGGGTGCTGTGCTACTTCTGTGTCTGGAAGGGAGTCAAGTCTACTGGAAAGGTAACGCATGTAGAAAGTATTATTTACTGTATAAACATATTAAATAGCTGTGTGTGTGTGGTATCCCGGTGCTCGGTTGAGCCGGAATCCACTGACAAAACTCGCTTGGCTTTGGGGTTTTAGCCATTTCAGGCATTTATTTAACAATCAACTTAACAATCAAACCATAAAGGAGATGCGGTCTCTCGGGCCTCCGTGGGCCTCTAGGCTCCCTCACTGCCACGAGCACTTCCTTCCTGCTCCCGTGCCCGTGCTGTGCTGTGCCTCCTTTTAAAATGGCTCCCGTGCTTTCGGCCAGGTGTCCCCCAATCACCCTGATTGGGGTGCCGAAAGGGCTGCTCTCCCTCGCCGGCTGGTGGGTGGGGGTGGTACACCCCGTCCTCCACGGTACCCCGGGCCCGTCCAGGCCGAGGACCACGTGGCGGGATGCCACACTCCTCCACCCTTTGTCCCAGCCCCAGGTAGCCGAGGGACCCGCCCAGGATGGTATCTCGCCGGGGCCGGGTGTCTCCGCCGGCTGCGTCCCTCGCGTCGGCTGCGTCGTCTCCGGCAGCCTCGTCTCCCGCCGCCTCGTCTCCCGCCGCCTCATCTCCCGCCGCCTCGTCTCCCGCTGCGCCGGCGGCGGCTGCCTCTCCTGCCGCGGCGGCGACCGCATCTCTCCTGCCCCGGGACTCTAGTGCCGGGTCCCAAAGCCGACGGAATATCGGGCAATCCCTCCCGATTAGGAACGGCACCGGGAGGTGTGGCACGACCCCTGCCCTAGCCGTAAACACCCCCTGTGGTGTCCGGACGACCATGTGGCAGGTCTTGTATGTTCGTGTGTCCCCGTGTATGCATGTCACCTCCATGGGTGACCCTTCCCTTCCCCCCGCCAGGTCGGGCCGGAGGAGGGTGACCATGCTGCCAGTGTCCACTATGGCCTGCGTCTGTTTGGACATCACCCTCGCAGGTACGGTTGGGCACCCAGACGCTTCCTTTGCCCAACATGTCGCCAGCATGCAGGGCCGGCCCGTCCCCACGTCCGCGTAGGCCGACGGCACTGTCACGTCCCGGTCTCGCGCTGCGGCCTCGTCTCGCGCTGCGGCGGCGGCGGCGTCCCTTGCGCCAGCAGCGGCGGCGTCCCTTGCGCCGGCGGCGGCGGCGTCCCTTGCGCCGGCGGTGGCGGCGTCCCTTGCGCCGGCGGTGGCGGCGTCCCTAGCGCCGGCGGTGGCGGCGTCCCTTGCGGCGGCGGCGGCGTCCCTTGCGGCGGCGGCGTCCCTTTCGGCGGCGGCGGCGTCTCTTGCGGCAGCGGCGACGTCTCTTGCGGCAGCGGCGACGTCTCTTGCGGCAGCGGCGACGTCTCTTGCGGCAGCGGCGACGTCTCTTGCGGCAGCGGCGACGTCTCTGGCGGCGGCGGCGACGTCCCTTGCGGCTGCGGCAGCGTCCCTTGCGGCGGCGGCGGCGTCCCTTGCGGCGGCGGCGGCGTCCCTTGCGGCGGCGGCGGCGGCCCTTGCGGCGGCGGCGGCGGCGGCGTCCCTTGCGGCGGCGGCGGCGTCCCTTGCGGCGGCGGCGGCGTCCCTTGCGGCGGCGGCGTCTCTTGCGGCGGCGGCGTCTGTACCGGGGAGCCATAGTGGGACCTTCATGGTGCCTGCATTCTCCACCAAGTGTGGTATCCCGGTGCTCGGTTGAGCCGGAATCCACTGACAAAACTCGCTTGGCTTTGGGGTTTTAGCCATTTCAGGCATTTATTTAACAATCAACTTAACAATCAAACCATAAAGGAGATGCGGTCTCTCGGGCCTCCGTGGCCCTCTAGGCTCTCTCACTGCCTGCTCCCGTGCCTGTGGCTGTGCCTCCTTTTAAAATGGCTCCCGTGCTTTCGGCCAGGTGTCCCCCAATCACCCTGATTGGGGTGCCGAAAGGGCTGCTCTCCCTCGCCGGCTGGTGGGTGGGGGTGGTACACCCCGTCCTCCACGGTACCCCGGGCCCGTCCTGAGGGGTGTTCCACGAACGGAGGTTTAACAAACACTGAGTTAACGCTGAACTCTAGGTTGATTGACCCTGTGCCGACCAACCCAGAGTTTTCGGTTCCACAGCAGCGGTTATGCATTAGTTCAATCAACTCGGGGTTGGTTAACACAGGGTTGTGCGCGTCCACGCCAAACTTAAAAAGACGTGATGTATGGATCATGGAAACCCTGATCGATATGGCGAAACGGGCCGCTTATTTCAATGAAATGGAACTCCAGGTTCTCCTGGACCTGGAGAGCTATGACGAGGAGAAGGACATTATCACAAGAAAAGGGAACGCTAAAACCTCTGGAACCCGGAGAACCAAAGCCTGGCAGCGGATCGCTGACCGCGTAAATGCGTTAGTTACACGTCAAAAGCATGATCCTTAATATTTGAGCCATGAATATATAAATATCCCAGTTAAGCAAGATCCTACCACATAACCCCTTTCTTCTAAAACAATATGTACTCCGATTGCTTCCAAGCGGTCAGAGGATCAAGTATAAAAATGAAGTATAAAAAACATACAAACTGGTAAGCTTTTCCCACCATCGTATTGGTATAAATTTAAATAAGCCATTTTTTTAAGCCAATCGTGAAAAGGCCGACAGTCGGCAGACTGGATCTGGCCCTCAAATTGTCTTGACCCCGGTGGAGGAGCTGTTAATAAACATAAATTCAGGGCGCCCTGGCATGGAGGGGGTAGCCTACCTGGAGGTACCTACCACCTCAGAGAGTCATGGGCCATACCCCACACTGGTTGAATGTAGGTTTTTGTGTTTTCTTGTATTTTAGATTTTTTTTTGCCTTCGAAGTAACACATGCAAACCGTGTGCTTGCCACAGCGCATACTATTCCAAATGTTTATTTTTTTGGTAACTGGGTAGAAAACCTAAAAGTGACAATTCATCAACTTCACAGATCAAGATGGATCAGTGCTTGTAATGAAGCCGCCGGCTACGATCGAACATTCTCCAGTGGATGCAAGTCCGTTAGGACTATTTTATACTTTATGTTGTAAATGCCTCTCGGCATAGTACTCAGACAATATTGCTCTTTGTATGATAGGAGGCCGATACAAATCTTGGATGGGTCATCTGAAACGACTGTGATGTGCTCAGCATCTCCAGCATTATAGCCTAGATAAAACTACCATTTGAAAAAAACGGAGGGCTACGCAAATAGTCTGGAGTGAACTGAGGCCAGGTCCTCGATTGGTAGTGTTGGCTATGCAAGGCTATTTAAATATATTAAAGATTTGCGCGAGAATCTATATCTCTCCACTCCAGCAAAAAGTCATCCAATATGCCAAGATGTCGAGCCGTGGTCTTATCAATCGCTCCCGGTGGATTGCACGTATAATTTGCGCTCTGATATCAGCAGTTCTCTCATCAAAAGGGCATGCCATTGTGAACACATGAAATCTGCGGTGAACGCCGGTTGAAATACCCAAAACCGGGTTATGTTTCAAACTTAACCTGCGCAAAACCTGGTCCGACCAGGTTTGATTCAGAGCATATGTTGCTATAGCAACTAACATACCGTGATCCTTTTGGAACGGAAAACCTAGGGTTACAGTTAACCCTGGGTTATGTGATAAAACCGGCTTTGTGGAACACCCCACAGGCCGAGGACCACGTGGCGGGATGCCACAGTGTGTGTGTGTGTGTGTGTGTGTGTGTGTGTTGTCGTGGCAATTTCTCTCAGAGTTTGCGTCTAAGACAGATGAGATATTTAGATGCAAAAGGCACACAATACTGTAGACAATTGGTGGTCATATATATTTGAAATAAAAGTACAAACAAAGATGCATCGCAACATGCATCAACAAACAATAAAACAGGCAAACATTACAATAATCTGAGGCCTCAGGTGGGAGTTTCTCGTTGCGTCTTACATCATACTCTAAAGGTACGCTCTGAGAAGTCCGCTGAGTAGCTAAAGTCAGGAGCTTTTATACACTTAGATCGGATCCTTGAGGGCAGTTGGCCCCCAATAAATCAAAAGCCTTTGTTAACCAGATGTTAATCTATTGTTTAAAATTTCTTCAGAGGTTAAGAAGGTGGTTGAGGCTGTTCCTTATCAAACTTTGCTTCTCTCCGCTCCCCAGGGGGTCAAGTAAAACAGGCCCAAACCAAACTACAGACAACACGGAAACGGAATGTGAAACCAGATTACATCGAACGAAACACTAAGAATTACATTTTAGAAAGCCCTGCAGAATGGCAAGATTCCAGAAACGGAATGTGAAACCAGATTACATCACACGAAACACTAAGATTTACACTTTTTTCCATCACAGTGTGTGTGTGTGTGTGTGTGCATGCCTGTGTGTTTGCATAAATATGAACTTCTGTGTGTTTTTTTATGCTTGTATGTTTGTGCGTCGCATTCTCTCGCGATTGAGACAAAATTGGCCTGTTTATTTTATCAATCTGAAGAAAATATTCAACATAATATAAAATTCATTTCTTTGTAGTATTGTTGTGATACACTTATTTGTTCATGCTGTTCTAAATTGCAAATTAACCCCCAAACTCCACCTCCCCCTCCTCCTCCTCTCTCCTGGGTCTGCCGTCTCTGCTAGGTGGTGTACTTCACGGCCACCTTCCCCTACCTGATGCTGGTGGTGCTGCTGGTCCGGGGGCTGACGCTGCCGGGGGCCATCAACGGGATCAAGTTCTACCTCTACCCGGACCCTACCAGGTTGGTGGACCCTCAAGTAAGTACCAAACACTCCCTCCCTTCCCCCGCCCTACACCCGGGACTTCACTACGCCTTAACGCAGTGGTTCTAAATGTTTTCTACTAGTGTACCCCCAAAGACTTTTTTTCAGCTGGGCAACCCCTTCACCGGCACAAAACATTTTTGGGAGGAAAAAATATATATTATTACCATAAATGATGTATGTGCGTTTTATTTGTCAGCGTGAATATGAACATGAAAAGGGCCCAAATTGTTAGGGTTGTGGGTGCAGGCAGGCAGGTAGGACCCAGATGCAGACGGTTTAGGGAGAACAGCACTTTATTTCTGCTTAAAGGCTAAGGCAAGGAACAAGGAGCAAGGGAACACAGGTGACAACAGAGAACACGCAGGACGAACTAACCACAATGACAGCACCAGGAACAAAGGAAAGACAAGGGCTTAAGTAGCAGACGCAACGAGGAACAGCCGAGACCCATTAGGGGAGGGAGCAGTAATCAATACAGGAGGGAAACGCAGGGAAACACACCAAAACACGACAGACCATGATAGTACCCCCCCCTTAAGGGTCGACTCCCAGGCGACCCACGACAATCGCAAAAAAATCAACGAAGAAAGTCAAACCCAAATCAGGTGGGTGGAGGGGAGCCAGGAGGAGGGAATCAAAAAAAAAAATGGACTGGGGCAGAGCGGAGGGGTGTCAGGCGGGCGGCCAGAAAACTGCCCAAGGGCATGGCAGGGAGCCTCAGGCGGACGGCCTGGGGGGCAAGCAGAGGCAGAGTGAAGGCGGATCCTTCAGGAGGCCGGCGGCAAGGACGATGAGGGCCCAGTCCCTCAGGAGGCCTGCAGCGGCAAAGAAACCCCTCTCAAGGCCAGCAGCGGCGAAGGCGGAACCCTTCAGGAGGCAGGCGGCAAGGACGATGAGGGCCCAGTCCCTTAGGAGACCTGCAGCGGCAAAGAAACCCCTCTGAAGGCCGGCAGCGGCGAAGGCAGAACCCTTTAGGAGGCCGGCGAAGGCGAGGTAGAGGGCGGGTCCCCTCTGGAGGAAGGCCAGGTAGAGGGCGGGACCCCTCTGGAGGAAGGCCAGGTAGAGGGCGGGTCCCCTCTGGAGGAAGGCGAGGTAGAGGGCGGGTCCCCTCTGGAGGAAGGCGAGGTAGAGGGCGGGTCCCCTCAGGTGGAAGGCCAGGTAGAGAGCGGGTCCCCTCTAGAGGAAGGCCAGGTAGAGGGCGGGTCCCCTCTGGAGGAAGGCCAGGTAGAGGGCGGGTCCCCTCAGGAGGAAGGCAAGGTAGAGGGCGGGTCCCCTCTGGAAGATGGGACCCCTCAGGAAGGCAAGGTAGAGGGTGGGTCCCCTCTGGAGGAAGGCCAGGTAGAGGGCGGACCCCCTCTGGAAAGCGGGACCCCTCAGGAAGGCAAGGTAGAGGGCGGGTCCCCTCTGGAGGAAGGCCAGGTAGAGGGCGGACCCCCTCTGGAAGGCGGGACCCCTCAGGAAGGCAAGGTAGAGGGCTGGTCCCCTCTGGAGAAGAGGGCGTGCCCCTTCCAAAAGGTTTGGAAGGCGGGACCCCTCTGGAAGGCCTTGAAGAGGGACCCACCTCGGGAAGGAGTGGAGGGAGGGCCCCCACAGGCAGGAGCGGAGGGCGTGCCTCCCCTGGACGGTCTGGAGGGTGGGCCCCCTCCGGCAGGAGCAGAGGCCGGTCCCCCTCTGGAAGGAGCGGGGGGCGGGCCCCCTCGGGCAGGAGCGGAGGGCAGACCTCCTCAGACAGGCGAAGAGGCCGGTCCCCCTCTGGAAGGCGAGGAGTGGGCTCTTCAACCGGACAGGGCTCGGGGGCCAGAGTCAGTGCGGGAGCTGGAGTGCCAGGAGGAACCGGGTGGTACCCCAAACTCACCACCCCCACTCTGATTGTCCGTAAAGGAGGAGGCTGGTAGCTGGGGACCGGGGGCAGAGGCTGGTAGCTGGGGACCGGGGGCAGAGGCTGGTAGCGGGGAACCGGGGGCAGAGGCTGGTAGCGGGGAACCGGGGGCAGAGGCTGGTAGCGGGGAACCGGGGGCAGAGGCTGGTAGCGGGGAACCGGGGGCAGAGGCTGGTAGCGGGGAACCGGGGGCAGAGGCTGGTAGCGGGGAACCGGGGGCAGAGGCTGAGAGCAGTAGCTTGGAGGCTTAGGCCGGTCACCAAAGTCCGGTGGCAGTGGCATGTAGCTCTCCGGCCAAAAGGTTGTGGGGTTGAGCATCTCGACTGCCCACTCGGGTAAGGCGTCCTCCAACTCTGGCCTTGACGCAACAGCCCTACACGTGCGCCCCAACACAGCCTCCTGCTCCTTCCTGCTGGGAATGTTCTCCAAGCCATCCATAGCTAGGATTATCGTCACCAACAAATCCTCCAACTCACGGAAAAACAGAGCGTCCGCTGGGTTCAAACTTGGTGCTGTCATTCTGTTAGGGTTGTGGGTGCAGGCAGGCAGGTAGGACCCAGATGCAGACGGTTTAGGGAGAACAGCACTTTATTTCTGCCAAAAGGCTAAGGCAAGGAGCAAGGGAAAATAGGTGAGAACAGAGAACACGCAGGACGAACTAACCACAATGACACCAGGAATAAAGGAAAGACAAGGGCTTAAGTAGCAAACGCAACGAGGAACAGCTGAGACCCATTAGGGGAGGGAGCAGTAATCAACACAGGAGGGAAAAACAGGGAAACACACCAAAACACGACACAGACCATGACACAAATACTCAAATTGAGTGAAGGCCGATTTAGGGTCGTTTTAGACGCAGAGACGTAAGCACGTAATTTACACAAGGGACTTGTTTTAGACAAGTTTTGATTTACGGTTCCCTTAAGGTTCCTTAAGGATTGCGCGTGTTGCAAGGGGATTCTCCGCCAGAACAGTAGGGGGAGCAACGAACGAATCTGTGGGCGTGGAAATCGCTGGCTTGTTTATATTTATGCACTTCCAGTATTTTCGACGAGAGTAGCAGTAGCTAAGTTTAGGTTAGCGGTCTTTTTCCACACTCTGAACGATGTTAAGGTTGCTGTAAAAACCGGAAATGTGAGACTCCTGAAAGGATGTGGTTAGCTGGCCAATCACAGTCTTTGTGAGCTGCGTAGGGCCGTAGTGTTTTAGTCGCATAGTCAGGAATTTTGGGCGACGCACTTAAGCACGTAAGGGGGGATATTTTACCGCGCAAGGGGGGGTTATGTATCTTACGTGCTTACGCGTTACGTCTAAAACAGAGCATATATCGGCCTTAAGAAACATGGGACTGTGCTTTGAACACTTTTCCATTTTTCTCGATATTTTATTGTCTAGCTTTCAGAAATAAAGTAAGATCAGGGTGAACAAGGATATCTATTTATAGATAAATAATAAATGTTCAAAGTACCCCCTGCAGTACTCCAAAGAACCCCTAGGGAAACGCAACCCCCCATTTGAGAACCACTGCCCTAGAGGATAACATGGACTTGGGATAGTCTTTGGGGGGTCTTTCGGACTCACCAAAGCCTGTGTTAACCATGGAGGCCGTTTCACGTATGTTTGGACGACAGGTGTGGATGGACGCCGGGGCCCAGGTGCTCTTCTCCTTCGCCATCTGCCAGGGGAGCCTGACCGCCCTGGGGAGCTACAACCAGTACAACAATGACGTCTACAAGTAGGTCCACACAGCACAACCCAACACAGTGTCTCTGCTCTGTAGATGACGTCATGGAGATGTCATGAGGTCTATTTGACTGCTGAAATGCAAAGAGCTGGATTATTCTATTTCAATAGATTCAAACGGTAAAGCCTGGTCAAGTGGATAACATGCATTTAGCGAGGCATAAACGAGGCATACAATGCAGACTGACCACAAATTGTCAAATTGCCGTATGAGGAGTTGTGCTCTGTTGTGGTCCAGTACTGTTGTGTTGTGGTCCAGTACTGTGGTGTGGTGTTGTGGTCCAGTACTGTGGAGTGGTGTTGTGGTCCAGTACTGTGGTGTGGTGTTGTGGTCCAATACTGTAGTGTTGTGTTGTGGTCCAGTGCTGTGGTGTTGTTTTGTTGTCCAGGGCCCTGTTTCCCGAAAGCATCGTTAGCCTATGTGGTTTGTGAAGTGTGTCGTACGAGCATCGCACAGTTTTCACACCGTTTCCCGAAAGCATCGTTGGTAAGGAACGTCGTGAAAACGCTCATAGCTAACGTGGACTCCAGGGGTACTCGTAGGGTGCTAAGAGCACCGTTAGCCTACTATAGCCTCAGCAGTCGCGACACCAGCGGACATTCCGTGTATTGGATGCGTTTTATTAAAGCACATCCAATACCACGGAATGTCCGGGTTGCGCAATTTCCCCAAATACCCCCAAAACAGTGGTTACCTCCGATATATTAATCATAGATTACTGTTAGATTTAAACAACAAAGACACAGATTTGTTAGAAGTCAACAACAACATGATTTATTGCAGCAATTTAAAATTCCCAAAATACTTGCGCAGCCGATATCAAACGCCACGTCACAAGGCAACCCATTGCTCTTGTGTGGGAGGTCGCTTTCGAGCAGCACTTGCTGTCTCCCCTCTGATTTTAATTCAACCATCCTGGTTAAAATGTCCTCATATTGATAAATTGCAGAAGACATAGCCTACTGTACACGAATCATGCTGAGACCAGCGGGTGTCTGAGAATTTCTGCAGGGTGTTTTTTGTTGCGATTGTGCCACAAAGCACTGTAGTCGCTTCGGTGAGGCTGTGATGAAGTTCATTATTTATTGGACCGTGTCTAGACAGTTCCCGTGTCTACACATCCCTGACAGTGCACAATCGTCAAGTTGAGAGTGTGGTTTCTGCAGTGAACGTAGACTGCAGAAACCACACTCTCTGCGATGCGTGCCTGAACGGCGCGCGCTTTCCCGCTTACATTACCAGCACCATTATAAGGCGTGTTTACACTGCCAAATAGCCTATGCTGTGGTATGCGCGCCTTTTTCGCGGCATGGTCCGCGCGTTTACACTGCCCGAGGTAAATTGGCTACTTGAGCTAGCACCCCGATTTACCCTCCCGGACCCGACACACATTTGCGGTTTATTGGGTTTAATTTTTAATCTGATGTAAATGCGACAGCTCCGCGGTTCCAGGGAGGTGCTTGGATAGAGGTGTTGCTGCGCTGTCTCTACAGAGTCAACGCAGCTATATCATCATGAGCAGTTCTAACTGGAGAGAAAGTGAAATCCGCGGGTTGCTGATCATGTGAGAGAAGGTTATGCAGTCGCATTATAAAAGACCTTGAAAGATGGTGCGATCTACGAGTGAGACGCAGAGGAACTTTCCTTACGAGGCTTTTGTCAGGATAAAAAACAAGTGCTCAGCAAAATAAAGAATATGTTGGCGATTTTGCACTTGCAAATAGTTTATCGTGTTTGTAGCCTACACTCAGACGTGAACTCATTCTTGCATGGGTGTCTTCATTCATAAAAAAATAAAAACATTCAGGATTATGCAAATTATTCTAAAGATGTCTAGACTCCATGCACATCCCCACCTTCTCCAATGAACCAAGAAAGCCCACGCCGTGACAAACGGATTTGACATCCTCGGTTTTACACAGGAAACTTGTGTGCCAAGCTGCGACCGAACCGGCTTGGCAGTTTAAAAAGGCCTATACATCATCCTGCCCAACAATATATGCAGGATCTTGACCAAGCTCTCCTTATCGGGTCAGCAATAGCCGTGTGTCAATGTCCAGCCAATGCATTTGAATGACACTGAATTAATGGAATGTTGCATTTTTTATGTGTACACCAAAGATTCTAGAGAAGGGAGTGCGCGCCAATCACTGAAACCATATGCGGAATCAGATAAAGTCAGCTCTCTTAGCTTCGCAAAGCATGTTTCAGAAATCAGCACATTAAGATAAATGTAGTTGTCAAACAAGCTATTTTTGATTTTTGTAATATGGAATTATATCAGGAGGGAAAATTCTATGAAAAGATTTACGCGCAGATGCGTTCAGTATCAGGACTGATGTAGCATATGCCGGCCTAGGCCTAATCAATTGTGTTTTAATATCTTTAGCATTCATATTATTGCAGTCTATTATTTTCGTAGGCTACTCTGCTGTTGGCCTTGATGCAGAGATATTTTAAAGTTTTTTAACCCCATTTTCCTGCCACATTCCTGCGCCTCTCGCTCTTACGGAGCCCATTTCAACACTGTGTCAGTAGACAGTTACAATCCTACGAAAGTCGTGAGTGCAGTGAACGCGCGTTCATGTTAAGAGGAATTTCGGGAAATGCTCCAAAGAAATTTACGATGGATCGCAAGATCCATCATGAGAAAGATCGTAAGAGCGTGGATCCATCGTTATCGGGAAACGGGGCCCAGTACTGTGGTGTTGTGTTGTGGTCCAGTATTGTGGAGTTGTTATCCAGTACTGTGGTGTTGTGTTGTGGTCCATTACTGTGGTGTTGTGTTGTTGTCCAGTATTGTTGTGTTGTTGTGTTGTGTTCCAGTACAGTGGGGTACACTACGAAACTCGCAAAACATACCCAGGCTTTCTTGGGATAACCTGGATCAACAAATAAGACTCTCGCAATCAGAGTGAAATGGCACCACGAAGCTCACTTACGAGTCAATTTGTCAAGCCAGGTTTTCCGCTTTAGTTTCAATGCGCGTTCCCTTAATAGGGGCGTTTATCGTGTAGTTATAATCACCTTTACAAAATGGATAGATCAAGAGCAGTATATTGCACTCAAGATGAGCAGATAATCACAATGAACTCCTATGAGGTGTTCAAGAATCCAACAGGTAAGGGAACACAGTTGCGATTGTGTAAATTTGTAAGTGAAAAGATTCTAAATATTAAAAATAACTATGCCAAATGCAGAATTGTTCGCCATTCATCCCAATAGAGTGATGATGATTTCAAAATGCAAAAGCAACACCTAACCTGTCTTATTCTATAATTTAGGGAATTCTCTTTAAATACACCCTATTTAAGAAATGTATATTTCATATGTTTTCAAACGCTGAGAGGTAGCGGCGGTAGCGTAGTTGATTAGTGTAGGACCCGAACGCCAGCGACCGAGGTTCAATTCTCACCTGCAAATCATCATGCCTTTTACCCCCATCTAGATCTGGTGTCACGGCCTTGCGAACATGGGTTCAAGTTCGAAATAAGCACAAAAATGTAATTCCATAGCCTTTAGTGAATAAGTATTCCATATGACATAAGAATTTAAGCTACCCATAAATGCACATCACTTTGGAGACGAACCATGAACGCAGAAATTCCAGACTGACAGACTACACACTGCGCAACAGTAAGCATTGTCTACATAAGGTCCAACAAGGACGATCAAATAGCGAATACCCTCTGATGAGAAGCTGTATCTCTCATTTAGAATATTCTCAGGCAATGCCAAGGGATCTGTCCCGAAAGACCCTTTGTCTCCGGAGAGACCCCTGTACGATACAGGCTCCGAGGTCCACGAAAACATCCACAAATGGTGATACCATTATCAAAGGAGGGGCTAGGGTTAGCCGATCTAACCAGAAAGTCTTAGTTGATAACCTCCTCCCGACCAGGGCCCCGTTTCCCGATATCGATGGATCTTCGCTCGTAAGATCATTCTCCCGATGGATCTTGCGATCCATCGATAATTTCTTTGTCGCGTTTCCCGAAACTCCTCTTAACGTGAACGCGCATTCGCTGCACTCACGACGTCGTAGGATTGTAACTGTCTACTGACACGGTGCTGAAATGGGCTCCGTAGGAGGGGGAGACGCAGGAATGTCGCAGGAAAATTGTGTTAAAAAGGGTTAAAATATATCCCCATCAAGGACAACAGCAGAGTAGCCTACGAAAAAAATAGACTGCAATTATATGAATGCTAAAGACATTAAAACACAATTGATTAGGCTTAAACCGACATATATCAGTCCTAATCCTGAGCGCACGATCGGGTGGTGGAAGTTGCGCTTTAGATGCCTTCACAAGTCCAGCGGAGGGCTCCAGTTTTCGCCGGCCAAGTCATGCGCCGTGATATGTGTGACGGCTATGTTGCACAACATTGCAGCTAAGGCTGGGGTGGCTTTGCTTGAACCGGAGGACGTTGAGGACGATGACGACGAGGAAGATCGGTGTGAGGACGGCCTCCCTCATAACTACGCGGCTGGTTTTCATGCGCGTCGAAGAGTGATTGAGACTTTTTTTAACCCCCTCAACCCTCCCACATGTCACTTAACATTCCCGTCAACGTGACCAATCCCCACCATATCCCAGCCTTTTGCCTGCTCCTTTGCTTGTTTTTTATAATTTTTTTTATTTCTTTATTTTTATTTTATTTTAATTTTTTTAATTTAATTTTTTTTTTACATTATTTTATAATACGTTTTATGAGCCTGTCAGTCTGCACAAATCCCCACACTTTCTCTCACACATTTTGAGTGCCCTGCCTGCGCAAACATTTTCTGGACTGTCCCGTTTTATTTTGGCCATTTTAACATCTTTATTAATAAATTAATTAATGATCTTTATTAATGACCAAACTAAGAACATAAAGGCGCAATGCGTTTTAATAAAACACATCCAATAGACGCATAGACGGATTATGACATATCGGGCCCCTGGGCACGTGGACTCTGCAGGCCCCCCCCCCCTCCCCCCCCCCTTCCAACATAAACACACGCACCCAGAATAGGCCTACACACACACTTATTGGCGATAATAAGTCATTGGCCTATACCTGCAACTCAGCAGGATTTGTAGCACAGGAAAGGCAACCTCACAATAATTATTACAAATAAATGCATCTTTATTTAACCAAAATATGATAAAATAATACATAATTTATGCAATTTTTGGCGATTTGAACGAATTTCGAATGCACCGCTTTCAACCACAAATAAAAACGACTTAAAGCAACTCAATACGAACAGTTCCTTACATTAATTGACAATAATGCATTTCACCTATGAAATGCATTTTTTCCGGGCTCTGTTCCGTGCAAAATCCTCCACGATATCATCAAACTCCAGTGCATTGGTAAGGTCGCTCTCAATTGCCATGAGAGAAAGTGCCTTGAGGCGTTTTTGTGACATTTTCGTCCTCAGTTAATTTTTTTATCCTGGACAGAGGAGAGAATGACCGCTCCCCTTTGCAATTACTGACGGGCAGAGTCAGAAAAAGCCGTAGCGCTACATACACAGTCCTTTTGGGGTTGCATCATCTCCAGGCTTGTTAAATGATCTGAAGTGAATAAATTCATTGCTTCAACGCTCCACTTAGAGTTCGCCGTTGCTCCATGTTTAAATGACAGTGACTTGTTCGTGAATGGTCTCAAATTCACAAACTGAAATAGTGCCCCCTATTGATCTTTTTATTAATTTATTTACTCAGTAGTAATAGGCCTACTATTGCTGTTTTCGCTTGAATTTTTGTATTTCTCTACTGATTGCTTCGACAATGCAACATTAAAAGTTACTAACGCTGGGGCCCAGGGCCCCACTGTTAGTAAGTTGTGGGGCCCTGGGCCCCACTGTAAGTAACTTGTGGGGCGGCTCAGTCTACTTCAGTTACTAACAGTGGGGCCCTGGGCCCCACTGTTAGTAACTTGTGGGGCCCTGGACCCCACTGTTAGTAACTTGTGGGGCGGCTCAGGGGGGCCCTTGGGCCCCTGGGCATGTGCCCGGTGTGCCCGTGCAGTAATCCACCCATGAATAGACGGAATGTCCGATGGTGACGCCACTGAGGCTATAGCTGACGATGCTCTTAGCGTCCTACGAGTACCTACGAGCACCCCTGGAGTACTCGTTAGCTACGAGCGTTTTCAAGACGTTCGTTCCCAACGATGCTTTTGGGAAACGCGGTGAAAACTCTACGATGCCCTTTCGACGCACTTCACGATCCACTTAGGCTAACGACGCTTTCGGGAAACGGGGCCCAGGTTTGGTTGACAGCATAAGTCCCCATGGTGATACAGCAATGCTAAAAGAGATCGACTTTCATGTCCCAGCTAACCCTGGCTTTGAGCGCAACATACCTCGCTAACCCACTAATCGACGTTCGTAGTATACCCCTCTGGTGTCCAATATTATATTGTTGTTGTGTTGTGGTTTAGTATTGTGGTCCAGTGTTGTGGTCCAGTGTTGTGGTCCAGTATTGTTGTGTTGTGGTCCAGTGTTGTGGTGTTGCGTTGTGGTCCAGTGTTGTGGTGCAGTATTGTTGTGTTGTGGTCCAGTGTTGTGGTGTTGCGTTGTGGTCCAGGGCCCCGTTTCCCGATATCGATGGATCTTCGCTCGTAAGATCATTCTCTCGATGGATCTTTCGAACCATCGATAATTTCTTTGGAGCGTTTCCCGAAACTCCTCTTAACGTGAACGCGCATTCGCTGCACTCACGACGATCGTAGGATTGTACCTGTCTACTGACATGGTGCTGAAACGGGCTATGACGCAAGGGGAGATGAAGGAATGTCGGAGGTAAATGGGGTTAAAAAGGGTTAAAATATCTCCCCATCAAGGCCAACCGTAGAGTAGCCTACGAAAAGAATAGATTGCAATAATATGAATGCTAAAGATATTAAAACACAATTGATTAAGCCTAGGCCGACATATATATCAGTCCTAATCCTGAGCGCACGATCGGGAGGTGGAAGTTGCGCTTTATGGCGCATTTCCACTGCAGGGTGCGGAACGGATCGGATCGCAAAGGTGCGGGTCGGATCGCGTTTCCACCGCCAAAAGTGGGCGTGACCCGGATTTTGCCGTACCCGTTCCGACCCCATTCTAGGGACTCCTCCGTTGCGGTACCCAAAACAAGACCAGACGCCTGAAAGGGTACCCTGGAATTCTAGCTACACCCCCCCTCCGTTGATTGGTCGACAGAATCGTCACTTCCGGGTGACGCAGGGATAAAAACAAACAAACAGTAGCCTCGAGGTATTATTCTTTACAATTAACATGTCGCGTAAAAAGCTTGCTTGGGCGAACAAGGAGGTGGAGACGTTCGTCTGCATTCTTGCGGAGGAAGACGTTGTTTACGATGTTTACGTAGCTGCCGCGGCGATTGACATCCGGCCTACCACCAAGGGTACTGTCGGCAGTGGAAACGCGACCTCGGAACTGAGCTGGGCTATACTGCCCCCTCCCTACCGCCCCTTTGCGATCCGATCCGTTCCGCACCCTGCAGTGGAAACGCGGCATTAGATGCCTTCACAAGACTTCTACAAGTTACCATGGCGCCGCAGCGAGTGGCAGCCCGATACAGCAGCTCCCGACCCCCTTTTCCTATTTCCTTTTTATTTAAAAAATTGTTATCTAGATATACTTTTTAGAACTTCAACTCTAGGCTTTGTTAATACGTAGGTTTAATTTTTGAGATAAATTATAAATCAATAGGGCTCTTAAACGGTTGTGCAACAACAACAATGTGCAACAATGTGCAACAATGTGACGATCACCGCGACCACCGCGACCACCAAACAACAACAACACAGGGCCAACGTCTATTCCCGAGACGAGCTCCTCCAGCACCGGGATCAACCAGTGGTGTGCCCGAAGGGGATCCCGAGGGAGTTAAGGCGGCGTGGGACCAGAGCAGGAGCCATGGTGAGGAACAAGAAGTCGGAGAGGAGTTGGAGATACAAGCCCCGTCTTCCCTCGGTCGTCATGGGGAATGTACGCTCACTCCCCAACAAGACGGACGAACTATCAGCCCTCATTACCGGACAGCGCGAATACCGGGAATGCAGTGTGTTGTGCCTGACGGAGACATGGCTGAACGGGAAGATACCAGATTGCTCTGTGGAACTAGCCGGCTTCACGCTAGTTCGGGCGGACAGAGACAAACAGAGCGGTAAGAAGTCGGGTGGTGGACTGGCCGTCTTTGTTAACTCCAAATGGTGCAACCCTGGACATGTTACTACGAAGGAAATCACGTGCTCGCCTGATGTTGAGCTGTTGGCTGTGGGACTGAGACCTTACTATCTGCCCCGTGAGTTCTCGGCTGTCATTATTGTTGTTGTTTACACTCCACCATCAGCTGTTGCGGGGCGGGCTTGTGACGTCATTCACTCCACCGTCGCAGACCTGCAAACTCGGCATCCCAACGCTCTCATTATAGTGAATGGAGACTTCAACCATGTTAACATCTCAAAGACACTGACTGACTTCACTCAGTATGTGACCTGCAGCACCAGAGGGGATAAGACATTGGACTTACTGTATGCCAATGTTAAGGAGGCATACAGTGCAACAGCTCTCCCCCCCTGGGCAAATCAGACCACTGCTTGATACAACTGTCTCCTATATACAAACCTCTTGTGAGGAGACAGCCAATCACCACCAGGACTGTACAGCAGTGGTCTGTGGAGGCTGAGGAGGCCCTGATGGAGTGCTACAGGACAACAGACTGGGAGATGTTTCAGGAAGACTACGGCGACGATATTGAGGGTCTCACTCAATGCGTCACAGACTATATAAAGTTCTGTGAGGAGAGTGTTGTCCCCACCAAGAAGGTTCGCTGCTTCCCCAACAGCAAACCCTGGATCAACAGGGACATCAAAGTCCTGTTGAACCGGAAGAGGAGAGCCTTCATGGCAGGAGACAATAAGGACACACAGAGGGAAATACAGACAGAGCTGAGGAGGGAACTGAGGAGGGCTAAAGACTGCTACAAGAACAGAATAGAGGGGAAGCTGCAGCAGAACAACCCCCGAGAGGTGTGGGCGGGGTTGAGAACCATCACTGGCATGAAAAATGCTGGAGGATCACAGGAAGGGACAAAGGAACGGGCCGACGAGCTAAACCTGTTTTTTAACAGATTTGACTCACCAACTGGGGCCAGACCAACACCCCCCTCCCCCTCCTGCACTACTCATCTCTCTGCTATACCACAAGACCCGGGGATGGCAGCTTTTGCACCTCCCCTCCCAGCACCACCCTCTCTCTCTCTCCCTTTCCACAATTCTAAGGTGGCTGGACCAATGTCAAGCCCAGGGATCAGTCATTCCCTCATCACACCCCCAACTATCCCAGTGACCCCAGCAACAACAAACCCCATCATCAACACCAGCTACGTGAGACGGCAGCTCACCAGGATCAGGACATACAAGGCCAGAGGACCGGACGACATCAGCCCGAGGGTGCTCAAGATTTGTGCAGAGCAGCTGACAGGAGTGTTCACGCATCTTTTCGGCCTCTCCCTGAGGTTGAAAAAGGTGCCAACACTCTGGAAGACATCCTGCGTAGTCCCTGTCCCGAAGAAGGGACGACCCAGCGCTCCAAAAGACTTCAGACCTGTGGCTCTAACGTCACACGTCATGAAAATCTTCGAGAGGATGGTCCTGGAGCACCTCAGGCCCTTGGTGCGTGACTGCCTGGACCCACTGCAGTTTGCGTACCAGACCGACATCGGCGTGGAGGACGCCATCATCTGCCTGCTTCACAGAGCTTACACACACTTGGAGAGGCCGCAGAGCATGGTTAGGATCATGTTCTTCGACTTCTCCAGTGTGAATTTCTCCCAAGGGGGATTAATAAAGGACTATCTTATCTTATCTTATCTTACAAGTCCAGCGGAGGGCTCCAGTTTTCGCCGGCCAAGTCATGCGCGGTGATATGTGTGACAGCTATGTTGCACAACATTGCAGCTAAGCCTGGGGTAGCTTTGGTTGAACCGGAGGACATTGAGGACGATGACGACGAGGAAGATCGGTGTGAGGACGGCCTCCCTCATAACAACGCGGCTCATTGAGACTTTTTTTTACCCCCTCCACCCTCCCACATGTCACTAAACATTCCCGTCAACGTGACCAATCCCCACCATATCCCAGCCTTTTGCCAGCTCCTTTGCATTTATTTTTATTTTTTTATAATTAATAATTGTATTATTATTTATTTTTTTTACATTATTGTAGGCTACGTTTTATGAGTAGCCTATGTCAGTCTGCACAAACCCCCCCCACTTTCTCTCACACATTTTAAGTGCCCTGCCTGCTCAAACATTTCCTGGACCCACTCCATCCTTGTTTTGATCTACTTCCTTCTGGCAGAAGATTCAGAATGCCTTTGGCCAGGAAAGCTATCTACAAAAAATCATTCATCCCCATAGCTATACACACACAGAACACTCATTCCTCAAAGAACTCACACAAATAGCACACACACACACACACACACACACACACACACACACACACACACACACACACACACACACACACACACACACACACACACACACACACACACACACACACACACCTCCAAGCCTTCAGTCAAAAGACAATTTTCTAGTATGGCAACATACTAGACAATAAAGCTTTTTGAATCTTGAATCTTGACTGTCTCTCTCAAACTAAGAACATAATGGCCCACAATAGGCTCAGACGCACGTGATACACAATGGTGTATCCAATGTGCATCCAATGTGTTATAATAAAACGCATCCAATACTAGGAATGTCCGCTGGTTACGCCACTGAGGTTATAGTAGGCTAACGAGGCTCTTAGCGTCCTACGAGTACCCTGGAGCACTCGTTAGCTACGAGCGTTTTCAAGACGTTCGTTACCAAAGAGGCTTTCGGGAAACGGTGTGAAAACTGTACGATGCTCGTACGACCCACTCTGCGATCCAATTTAGGCTAAAGATGCTTTCGGGAAACGGGGCCCAGTTCTGTGGTGCAGTATTGTGGTGTTGTGCAGAATTGGTCGCCATTAATCCCAATAGAGTGATGATGAATTCAAAATGCAAAAGCAACGTCCAACAGGTTTGGACGCCACGACTGGACCCCCCCAGTCCTGTCGTGGCGGTAAATATGCACAACATGCAGAACGTTAGTCGCCAATCGTTTAATCATAACAATGGCGGCGGCAAGCAGTAGTAGCGGGAGCACAGAGGCTCCAACAGCAAAAAAAACACGACTGATGTTCAAAAGTGTGGGATTTTTTCACTCTCAACGCTCCCAACAAGGTGGTTATTTGCAGACTATGCACATTTACATTAGCGTACCACAGCAGCACTACGGCAATGCACGAGCATTTACAAAGAAAACACCCGGGAGCTCTGGTTCAGGATGGCCGCAAACCACCGCAAGTTCTGTTGATTTTCCCCCTTCCCCGACCTGGAATGTTCGTTTATCAAGCAGTCGCAGTAGTATACCAAAGATAAAAGTTCGTATGTTTATTAATATTAATATTCGAATATATTCGAATATTTATTAATAATATTTGGACCATTAAATGTCTTCATTCCATTATATGGTATAAAACTCGGCCAAAAGCCGAGCTCCGAGGGTTTGTTTACCAGCGTTGCTATGGTGACCGGTCTTGCGTGTTCCAACGGTTTATTAGGTATCTAAGCTGTCTAATCACTTCATTCACTGCCTCTTCCGTGGTCATTACAATATTATGAAATATGAATAGACTTTGTCGGGTTCGGATTTGAAACTTGTGAAGAATCGCCTGAGAACCTCTCTCAATCAAGAGAACTTAGAAGCATTCATGCTGATGGCAACAGAGAAGGAGATTCTAATGGCACTTGACAAAGATGACATTATTGACAAGATGGCAGAGAGCAGTGAGCTACTGCGCCGCCTACTGGTTTACTAGGGATAATCGCTGACTGGTTACTCAGTGATCTACTTTATTGACACTAATGAGTGAATATTGTATTCTAAGTTCTTCTTTGTTGTTCTTACATTGTTGCTTGTTCAATTTAAAGAAATTAATATATTCCAGTTTTGATAAATGTTTTATATGTTTGATGCTTGAAAGTAAAGTTAATTATTGAACATCCAAGCTAGTATTTGTCTCTCTTTTTACAAATATAGGCCCATTGTTTTGTGTGTCTTGCCTTGTACATTTGTGTATCCTATGGCTGCTGTCCTCAATAGTTTTTGAGTATTCATCCATTGCTATAACATTTGAAAACAGGGTTTTCAATGAAAATCATATATTCAAATAGATAACTCATCGGTCACTCCTAAATCTCTTTTAACTATCAAATAGTGTTAGAATACACAACTAGAGGTATGGTGGTCTGCATGAGAAGGGTGGCCTGGAATGGCATCAAATTCCCGGCCTGAATTATTGTCCCAGTCCGCCACTGCCCATCACTCAAATCAAATAGCGAATACCCTCTTATACGAACCTGTATCTCTCATGAAGAATACTTTCAGGCAATGCCAAGGGTTCGGATCTGTCCCGACTCCCGAAAGACCCTCTGTCTCCGGAGAGACAGACGGTCGATACAGGCTCTGTGTTCCATGACATAGTCAAAGGAGGTGCTAGGTTGTGTTATGGTCCAGTGTTGTGTTGTGTTGTGGTCCAGTACCGATGTGTTCTGTCCTCCTCTAGGGATGCCTTCATCCTGTGTCTCTTGTGGTCCAGTATTGTGTTGTGGTCCAGTATTGTGTTGCGTTGTGGTCTAGTATTGTGTTGCGTTTTGGTCTAGCATTGTGTTGTGTTGTGGTCCAGTATGGTTGTGTTGTGTTGTGGTCCAGTACCGGTGTGGTGTGTCCTCCTCCAGGGACACCTTCATCCTGTGTCTGGTGAACGGCGGCTCCAGCTTCGTGGCTGGTTTCGCCATCTTCTCAGTGCTGGGCTTCATGTCCTACGAGCAGGGCGTGGCCATCTCTGAAGTGGCCGCGACCGGTAAGGCCACTCCATGAAGGGTTGTTCGGAGGTGATGGTTCATCATCATCGTCCCATGTGATCACCGATGTCTGAGTGGTTCCTCTCCCCCAGGACCCGGCCTGGCATTCATCGCCTATCCCCGGGCCGTGGCCATGATGCCCTTACCCCAGCTGTGGTCTGTCTGCTTCTTTGTCATGGTGATTCTGCTCGGGGCCGACACACAGGTGAGCAGCTTCTGTTCTTGGAACATCCACTGACCACTCCGGGAAAAGGTCTGGAATCTTCACAAGTAGAAGTAGCATTGGAACACATTTGCAAAGGAAAGGGTCAAACAATAAACAACAAATGGGTTTTGTTTCACATATAACTGGAACCCTTTGTTTCCTGTTCAAATATAATTAGTTGTACTTCCAGTGATAGGAATCCTTATAGCATAAAAACCTACACCATAAATCAACATTTTTCCTCACCTAGCAAACCTCGTAGACTGCAAATGAACACTGTATGGTTTTTCTTAAAATTTTATTATTTTTGTGGCTGTGGATTTTCATAAAATGCCAACATCAAAGTATTGACATGGTAAAGCCGTTGACCGGGTAGAGCGCCGCCGCCTACCATTATAGGCTCAGTCCTAGTTGCTGCGACCTGGGTTAGATTTGTGTCTGTGGTCCTTTGCTCCATGTCCTCCCCTCTCTGTCCCATACCTTCCTGTTTATTTCACTCTATCATAAAGCATAAAAATGCAAAAATAAATTGTAGAAAAATAAGAAAAAGTATTTAAATGGTAAAGCCCCATGTTTGTTGTTGACGTCTTGCACTCCTGCTCAGTGATTGACAGTGATTGACATGAGTCCTGCCTGCTGGTCCTATGTGTGTGTCAGTTTGTGAGCCTGGAGTGCCTGATGACTTCGGTCACAGACATGTTCCCAAACGTGTTCAGGAGGGGCTACCGACGAGAGCTGCTCCTCTTCTTCATCTGCACCGTCTGCCTCCTGCTTGGACTGCTGCTGGTCACCGAGGTGACACATACACACACACGCACACACGCCACGCACACGCACACACACACACACACACACACACACACACACACACACATACACCGTCCACACACACTGTCCACACACACCGTCCACACACACACACACACTGTCCACCCACATCGTCCACCTGCCTTCAGCCACCTCACCCTGTTCAATCTCTTGACTTATCACAAGATGTGCGTGCATGTGTATGTGTGTGTGTGTGTGCGTGTGTGTGCGTATGTGTGTGTGTGTCCTATTGCAGGGAGGCCTGTACTTCCTGCAGCTGTTTGATCATTACGTCTGTAGTGGCAGCAACCTCCTCCTGCTGTCAGTCTGCCAATCCATAGCGATCGGCTGGATTTATGGTAATTCCTCATCGGGTCGTTTTAATGACATGCAATGTTATAAATGCGGTTAATAATTAGCGTATTTCAGCATTAATTCCCTACATTAGTGGTCCTTGGGACGAAAGATGTCCATCTCTATAAAGTACTAAATACCAGTGGGAAAGCCAGTAAACCCAATGTGCACCTGGTTCTCAGTAAATATAGGTCTATGTCCTTGCTGCATAATATGAGCTGCATAGCAGATTTATAATGTTAAGTCATCATGCTTCCCCTTTCTTCTTCCTTATTTTTGACACCCTGCTCATTACATGTTCAGGCAAAATTGCATTTAGCCCTGTTTAAAGGGCAGGTGAGGGAGGGTCAACTCATGATATAACTGTTTATGGTTGTGGCTCTATAGATCAAACTTTATGTACAAAACGGACTTACCTGAGAAAGTATACATTCTACAATGTGCATACAGAAATGATAGAGTAATCTGTTTTGTCTTGTCTTTCAATGGTCTTGTGGAAAATTGCATGTACAAAGTATATTGTGTTCAATAACTAGATGCGTCTTTTCTGAGGCAGTGTTTGGTCTCTACGGTGGTCTTCGGTGCTCGTTCCTTATTTCCTATCTTGGATTTTAAAATGTATGCTCCTAACTTTTTTCTTCCAGTTGGATTAGCTCTAACCCTCATTCTGGAAATCTGATTTAATAAATCAAGACTCCAGCATGTCTGTGAATAGTAATATTGTAACCATGTTCTGATGTTGTCCAGATTCAATGTGCGAAAGTAACATTCCTACTGCCTAAAAAAGTTCAAGAATGCCTTAAAATCATTCTCCAAGACTAAAAATGAATCAAATCAATGCTGTCCTCCATAACGTCAAAACAAGTGCATTTGTGAATGAAGCTAGGGTCCAGCTATGAGCTCAGCCTCATCATCATGCTTATTGGTATGGGCCCATTATACCATTATCATCTCGGCAACCAATGCTTGTGTGCAAGTACTGTTCTTGAAAGATGATACACTATGTGTGTGTGTGTGTGTGTGTGTGTGTGTGTGTGTGTGTGTGTGTGTGTGTGTGGGGGGGGGTTTGGGTGTGTGTGTGTGTGTGTGTATGTGTGTGTGTGTGTGTGTGTGTGTGTGTGTGTGTGTGTGTGTGTGTGTGTGTCCGCTTCCCACGATCAGATTTCAACCATTTTATTGAGGAAACAACCAAAACCAACTCCTTTATTTCAAGACCAGTGAAGCCTTGTCTTGTCTGGCAATAACTGAAGAGGACTCTATAACTACCATCTGATCGTCTAACCTGAAGGTCTTCTCCAGGTGCTGATAACTTCTATGATGACATTGAAGACATGATCGGATACCGGCCATGGCCGGTCATGAAGTACTGCTGGCTGTATCTGACTCCTGCAGTCTGTCTGGTGAGCGACCCTATCCAGCCATCTGGAACACAGCATGATTGTGTAGCGTCATGTTGGTTCACTTTGATATCTGAGCAAAGTGAGGCAGGCTTTCCTAGATTTGAATCCATTTCGAAATCAATATCGATATTCCTTCTACAAATTCAATTTTGAAACAGTACGTGGCACATGCAGTTCCAGTGCAACACACTGGTTACAGTGTTGGTTTTAACTCAAGCCTTTTTCCTTAAAATATCAAGAACCAACCTGGCAACACACTGCCCTTCCAGCCCGTCTAACATGCAGATGTTTTGCTTTGATGTGAACTAGGGCACCTTCATCTTCTCAGTGTTGAAGTACCAGCCCTTGAAGTTCAACAAGACCTATGTTTATCCTGGCTGGGCCTACGCGCTGGGCTGGAGCCTGGGCCTTTTCTGTGTGTTCCTTGTGCCACTGTGGATGGTCTTCAAAGTGTCTACGATGAAGGGAGACCTCATACAGGTACGTCCTTCTGGAAAGAACCTCTGTATCTAAGACCTCCACACCAGACGTAAAACACTACATGTTTAACGTCTGCTAAGCTACACATATTTAAGTCCTAGCCAGGGGCAGCATTTGCGCCCACCCAGAACGCCCTTCAATAAGTGCATGAAATAGCTTGTTTGCGTTCAAACTTGACACAACTTGTCAGACTGTGCAGTGGACTGTGCAGTCGCGCGTCCGGTTACCACAATGTTAACAATTTCTTGGGACGGATGAATTTGCTGACGCACGCGCAAAGCTTCCAATTGCAACAGAGTTGGCATGCTGACCAATCACAGCCGACTGGGCTGCTCGGAAGGGGGCATTAAAGCGACACAATACAAATCAGACTGTTTTTGAAAGATGCAGAAATTGTTATGACCGAATGGGAGAATATTAAGGGGAATTTTTAACGTACAGGCATGTAACCCTATTCTAGTAGTACCCCCAAATTAAATTATAAACCCCAAATAAGCATTATATGGGATCTTTAAAAACACAAACACACAACGAGGGAGCGATGCTGTACTCCAATGATGAATTAATGTAATCAACATGGTGGGATGCCATAGTTAACAGAACTAGGAAATTAATCAACCATATTTCCCGCCGAGTGACGTACGACCGAAACACTTTCACATTTGACCCCACCAAGAGTTTGGACGGGCATTCTTCACCGTCCGTTCTATCCTTCCGTGTTTATATCTGATTCCTCTTATCTTTCTGTTCCCGCCCCCCCCCCTCAGAGAATCAAACAACTGTGCATTCCCGAAAATAACAACCCCAGCAAAAAGCGCACGTCGTCGGAGCAGTGCCCCCTGGACCCTGACAACCACCTGCTGCCGGCCCCCCGGGGGGAGTGCAAGGAGCAGGGCCTTGACGCAGAAGGGGACATGCCTGTATGACCCCGGCCGCCGTCGCTCTGGAAGCACGCCTTTATTTTGTAGGCTATGCATTTTAGAAATTTAACAATAGGAGTCCTATAATAAAAGCCCTTTTTCTATTAAAGGGAGAACGGGGTTGCCCTCGTGGGGGATATTTCTCAACTTAGGCTTCTGTGAAGAGGTGGAAGCAGCTCCCCAGGCTGGTATGTTTCGTCAGTTATTTTATTTTTTTAAATCTAAACAAACCTGTGTGATTATTTCTTTATTTTTTAACTTCTGAATCAATACAAATGCAAGATTTACCTCAATTGCAATGGATGATGATAGTTGTGTGTTGCTTAGTAGGTCAGGTAATGAAACACACTCGGAGCTGGGTACCTGAGGAAATAGGCATCCCCCTTGATGTTGATGACTGTACCGGTTCATTATTATAACGATAGTAACTTTTCAAAGGGGGAGTTCCCGTGTTCAAAGATGCATTGGGTCCTGCGTGTGTTTGTTCCTGCGTCAGAGCAGTGCGAGAGCTGTGTGTAAGCTCTCCTTTTGAGCTTGTTTACGTCAGTGGTAAAGGGTAGCCTATGTCTTTCCTGGAAAATAATTACTCATTCACTTCCTGCTAACTAGTGTTGCTTTTTTTTGTTTTGGTTGTATGCTTGTACCTACACGTCTAATATGCTACCTTAATTTTGAGTTGGCATTTTGGAATTTATCCATTTGGTAGACAATTTTAATAAAAAATATAAATTAAAGGATACATCATACATTCTTAATCTGAATTGATAATGGGCATCAAACACTGGATTAAACTGTTTGTGACTTTTCTCATGGCCAGAAGTAAGGCTTTTCGACCCTACTCATGAATGTCCATCGATGAACCCACGTTAGCTCCTACACCTTGTTAGCCCTACCGCCTCTAGCACCCACGTTAGCTCTAGTCTACACCTTGTTAGCCCCAGCAGGGCTCTCAAGTCTCACGCATTCGGCGTGAGACCCACGCAATTCAACCCATATGTGTTTACATAAATGAACGTGCGTTAAGTAATGTGTTTACATAAATGAACGTATTAAATTACGTTATAAAATCGGACAAACGCTTCCGGTTTTGGACAGAAGACTTCACACTCGCTGTTGACTTAAAGCTGGAGCTTATGGCTCTTCTCTTTCTGTAAATACACACAGCTTATTCAGAATTCCCTCTGTGTTATACTGCAATCATCTCAACTTAATATTTGATAGGACACAAACTGATACTCGTATTGTAAAGCTGACGGGCATCAGAGATTGAGGCTAATAATTATTTTAAATACAGCAACGTATGAGTGGACAGGAATAGTTAGAACAATTCCTTTATAGCTACACCTTTTCTGAAATATTTATATTAGGTCTAGTTATGTTACATTCTGTTGTCTTTAGATCATAAGGTTCGACTGCACTCCAAATAATTTATTATATGTTATTAGCACTTTTGCATTCCTAAACTCTTACTCTGAACCATCATTCATTCGATATCTGGCTCTAATTGTCTATAATATTGTCTTACCTTGTGCTGCTGGACCATCTTATTTGTCCATTTTTAAATACGGCAAACTGAAGTCTGTGTTTTAATTTAGCTCTGTGTGTAACCAAAGTGAATAAGTAAAGTCATAAAAAAATCAATACATTGTAAACGTTTTAACACTTTATTCAGAACACTCAACAGATAACCGAACTCAGATCTCAACACACACATACACACACACACACACACACACACACACACACACACAGCAATGTCATTCAATGAGTGTCCACCCAGCAGCCCAGGAACATGGCGTTGACTCGAAGATCCACCTCAGCTTTCCATGTCTTCCTGAAAATCAAAGTTGAAGAGCAGGGGATACTTTTCTTCATAATTTGAAAAACGTAGGCCTATCCTTTCCAGGAGCTCCTGCTGTCCCTTGTCCATTGTCCCTTCAGAGCATCAACTTTAACTATGGCATATAATTAATGATGAGATATATTTCTACCTTATACTGTACTTTACATCTGTTTCTCTCTTTCATTATATGTTGCATGAACTGTACGAGCCCCAGCACCCTATTGACTGGAGGACATTGAATATTTAGAATCTGAGACAGGATAGTAGGCTATTACATAACAGTAATTCATTAACTTTTATCCGTTTTATTACATTTTTCATCTCTTTTACCCCTTTTAACTGAACTAAGTGTTATGATCTCTTAGTTATAAACAGATTGTATGAACTAAACAGGCAGATCGAATATTTAAAGATCGATTTTGTCTATTTTTTCTTTCATGTTTCATTTCTTTCTTTCATGTTTATTTCGAATATGTAGACAAAACAAAAACAACAAATTTTGCAAAAATCAACAATAAAGCCATTCAAGAATGAATAACAAAAACAAAAATAATAATTGTAAAAAATAAAAAGCAAAAATAAATAAAAATAAACATTAATGTAAACATATCCGGAAAGGAGTGAGAAGAAGTAAAAACGTACGTACTCCGACCCCTCTTATTACTTACTCAGTATGTTTAATAATAATAATGATAATAATAATAATAATAATAAATGTATATAAAAATTTTGTTATATAAATAAATATACATATGTAAGTATGTACATATATATATCTACAACATACATTTAACAAGTAACAGTATGAATGTGACACAACAGCGTGTATACACAGTATAGGCTACCTATACATACATACACAAACCTACTGACTCTTAGTGCAGTTCACTATAACCTGTGAACAATAAACTTTTGTACATTCTTTTAAAGAAGAGGAGATGTGACCCGGCCCGGAGGAAGCCCGGGGCCCCCGTCTGGAGCCAGGCCCAGACGGAGGGCTCGATGGCGAGCGCCTGGTGGCCGGGTTTGCCACGGAGCCCGTTCGGGCATAGCCCGAACAAACTACGTGGCACCCCCCCTCTCTTCATCCCATGGGCCCACCACCTGTGGGAAGACCCGTTGGGGTCGGGTGCGCAGCCACATGGGTGGCAGCGAAGGTCAGGGGTCTCGACGGACCAGACCCGGGCGGCAGAAGCTGGCTCTGGGGACGTGGAACGTCACCTCGCTGTGGGGAAAGGAACCGGAGCTTGTGAGGGAGGTGGAGCGCTATCAGTTAGATCTGGTGGGGCTTACCTCCACGCACAGTCTCAGCTCTGGTACCGTACTCCTGGATAAGGGTTGGACTCTATTCTTCTCCGGAGTTGCCAAGGGCGTGAGGCGCCGGGCGGGTGTGGGGATACTCATAAATCCCCGGCTGAGCGCCGCGGTGTTGGAGTTTACCCCGGTAGACGAGAGGGTCGCCTCCCTGCGCCTAAGGGTTGTAAGGGGGAAAACTCTGACTGTTTGTGCGTATGCACCAAACAGCAGCTCAGAGTACTCGGCCTTCTTGGAGACCCTGAATGGAGTCCTGTATGGGGCTCCAGTAGGGGACTCCGTAGTTCTGCTGGGTGACTTCAACGCCCACGTGGGCAACGATGGAGACACCTGGAGAGGCGTGGTGGGGAGGAACGGCCTCCCTGATCTAAACCCGAGCGGTCGTTTGTTATTGGACTTCTGTGCTAGTCATGGATTATCCATAACAAACCATGTTCGAACATAAGGGAGCTCATAAGTGTACCTGGTACCAGAGTACCCTAGGCCGAAGATCAATGATCGATTTTGTGATCGTGTCATCTGATCTGAGGCCGCATGTTTTGGACACTCGGGTAAAGAGAGGGGCGGAACTGTCAACCGACCACCATCTGGTTGTGAGTTGGATCAGGGAATGGGGGAAATTTATAGACCTGGTAAGCCCTAACGAGTAGTGCGGGTGAACTGGGAACGTCTGGAGGAGGCCCCCGTCCTAGGTATCTTCAACTCACACCTCCGGCGGAGTTTTTCTGGCATTCCTGTGGAGGTTGGGGGCATTGAGCCGGAGTGGGCGGTGTTCAAAGCCTCCATTGCTGAAGCTGCGGTGGCTAGCTGTGGCCTCAGGGTCTTAGGCTCCTCAAGGGGCGGTAACCCTCGGACACCGTGGTGGACACCGGTGGTCAGGGAAGCCGTCCGATTGAAGAAGGAGGCCTTCCGGGATATGATATCCTGGAGGACTCCTGACTCGGTTGCAGGGTACCGACAGGCCCGAAGGGCTGCAGCTGCTGCCGTGTCGGAGGCTAAGCAGCGGGTGTGGGAGAAGTTCGGAGAGGCCATGGAGAAGGACTTTCGGTCGGCACCAAAGTGTTTCTGGAAGACTATCCGGCACCTCAGGAGGGGGAAACGGGGAACCATCCAAGCTGTGTACAGTAAGGATGGGACTCTGTTGACCTCAACTGAGGAGGTCGTCGGACGTTGGAAGGAACACTTTGAGGAACTCCTGAATCCGAATAACACGCCCTCTATGTTGGAGGCAGAGCTCAAGGTTGATGGTGTTTCGTCGTCAATTTCCCTGGTGGAGGTCACTGAGGTAGTCAAACATCTCCGCAGTGGCAAAGCCCCAGGGATTGATGAGATCCAGACAGAAATGCTAAAGGCTCTGGGTGTTGAGGGGCTGTCATGGTTGACACGCCTATTCAACATCGCGTGGGAGTCGGGTACAGTGCCAAAGGAGTGGCAAACCGGGGTGGTGGTTCCCCTGTTCAAAAAGGGGGACCAGAGAGTGTGTGCCAATTACCGGGGTATCACACTTCTCAGCCTCCCTGGTAAAGTCTACTCCAAGGTGCTGGAAAGGAGGGTTCGGCCGATCGTCAAACCTCAGATTGAAGAGGAACAATGTGGTTTTCGCCCCGGACGTGGAACTACGGACCAGCTCTTCACTCTTGCAAGGATCCTGGAGGGGGCCTGGGAATATGCCCATCCGGTCTACATGTGTTTTGTGGATCTGGAGAAGGCGTATGACCGGGTCCCCCGGGAGAAACTGTGGGAGGTGCTGCGGGAGTATGGGGTAAGGGGGTCTATCCTCAGGGCCATCCAATCCCTGTACTCCCAAAGCAAGAGCTGTGTTCACGTCCTCGGCAGCCAGTCAGTTTCGTTCTCAGTGGGTGCTGGTCTCCGCCAGGGCTGCGCCTTGTCACCAATCCTGTTTGTGATATACATGGACAGGATATTGTCGTGACAATTTCTCTATAAGATATTGCGTCTAAGACAGATGAGATATTTAGATGCAAAAAAAGCACACAATACTGTTGACAATTAGTGGTTAGATATATTTGTAATAAAAGTACGAACAAAGATACATCACAACATGCATCAACAAACAACATAACAGGCATACATTACAATAATCTGAGGCCTCAGATGGGAGCTTCTCTTTGCGTGGTACTTCATTCTCTGAAGGTACGCTGGGGAGAAGTCCACTGAGTGTTTGAAAGTAATGAGTTCTTATTCACTGGGGTTGGCATCTGGAGGGGGTGTCCCCCCCATAAAACCAACAGCCTTTGTTTACCAGATGGTAATCTTTTCTATTGAAGCCCCCCCCGATGTCATTTGAGGGGTCGGCGGCCGTGAGTGACCTTCTGGTCTCGTTGACGTTAGCCAGGGGGTTGAGGACATCAAAGCATTACGATTGGCTGATTTACAACACACGAAAACATAGGAAGAGGCAGACAATAAAAAACGCATCACACGACCCTAGAAGGTTCACACTTTAAATGACCCAAAAGGAGAGCAGAAGGCAGGCAAAACATGCATCACACAAAATAGTAACACAACTAAAGTTCATAGATAGACCAAAAACGTAACAACATGTAGATTTTCCATCACAATATCGAGGCGTAGTCGTGGTGGGGAGGGGTTGCAGTTCGGTGGTCTGAGGATCTCGTCACTGCTTTTTGCAGATGATGTGGTCCTCATTGGATCATCGGTCTGTGACCTTCAGCACTCACTGGATCGGCTGGCGGCCGAGTGTGAAGCGGCTGGGATGAGGATCAGCACCGCTAAATCTGAGGCCATGACTCTTAGCAGGAAACCGATGGATTGCTTACTCCGGGTAGGAAATGAGTCCTTAGCCCAAGTGAAGGAGTTCAAGTACCTCGGGGTCTTGTTCGCGAGTGAGGGTACTATGGAGCGTGAGATTGGCCGGAGAATCGGAGCAGCGGGGGCGGTATTGCGTTTGCTTTACCGCACCGTTGTAACGAAAAGAGAGCTGAGCCGCAAGGCAAAGCTCTCGATCTACCGGTCGATCTTCATTCCTATCCTCACCTATGGTCATGAGGGCTGGGTGATGACCGAAAGGACGAGATTGCGGGTACAAGCGGCCGAGATGAGTTTTCTCAGAAGGGTGGCTGGCGTCTCCCTTAGGGATAGGGTGAGAAGCTCAGCCATCCGTGAGGAGCTTGGATTAGAGCCGCTGCTCCTTTACTTAGAAAGGAGTCAGCTGAGGTGGTTCGGGCATCTGGTAAGGATGCCCACTGGGCGCCTTCCTTGGGAGGTGTTTCAGGCACGTCCAGTGGGGAGACCTCGGGGAAGACCCAGGACTAGGTGGAGAGATTATATCTCAACACTGGCCTGGGAACGCCTCGGGATCCCCCCGTCAGAGTTGGTCAATGTGGCCCGGGAAAGGGAAGTCTGGGGCCCCCTGCTTGAGCTGCTCCCCCCGCGACCCGACCCCGGATAAGCGGACGAAAATGAGATGAGGAGACATTCTTTTAAAAACATTGATGCTTGGACATTGCTTATGTACTTCGCTCAGATTGTTCCACAACTTGACACCTGTGATGGAAATGCGAAAACTTTTCATGGTGGAATTTCTCATCTGAATTTTAAAATTGAGTTCTCTCCTCAAACTATTGAATCATATCACACTTCTCAGCCACCGTTGCGGAGATGAACAGCTGATATATGCAAAGAGCTGCGTCAATTCAATTCGTGCTAATTATTTTATTACAACTTAACTCTGTTTTGGACTACAGATGACTGTCAAAAGTCCACATCTTAAAATCGTTTACACTCGCAACACATCTACAAATCTGTAAAATCGTTTAATAAGACTGACTATATGCTACAGGAAGTTTACAAAAAACATTTGCCTATCTTGCAAAAATGACACCTAACTAGCATTTGCCACGTCAGTGTGGATTAAAACAAAAAATGCTTCATATTGGTGTAACGTTCTGTTATTTGTTTGATGAAGAAATCTAAACTTAATGAAGCTCATAGATCGTAAAGAAATGCAAAACTTGTGCATTTATAATTGTATCGCTGTTTTGAATAGTCACCTATATGGAAGTAAATCTGTGCAATCGGGTTTTGAAAATAAAAACACATTGAATTATAAGCACTGAATATTTATGCATTGAAATAACCTATCAGAATTTTTTGCCTCTGAATTTAACTCTTTACATTTTCAATATATCATATTCACCTTTATTTATCAATGTTAAAAAATTCAATGTTAAAAAATTCAACGTTAAAATATTCAACTCAAATATTTTCAACGTCCCAAAATTCAGTCCGCCAAAGTCACCATCAAAATTCAATGTACGAAATTCAGTGTTAACATCCGGGGACCCAAGTAAGAGAAATCGATCCTAGATGCTAGATCGCGGTCAAACGAGTGGGCGCGTCGTTGGCGCGTCGCTGGATGTCGTGAGTACATTTTTCTATATATATATGCCATTAGTATGGGTTGTTTCTGTAAGATTCAGCAATGGACAATACTAACGGACACTTGTACATAAGAAGGACGTTGAATTGAAAAATAAGGGTAGTTCGGAATTTTGGACATAGGGCCTGATTCCCAAGTTAGCCTTGGTGTTCTTATCATTGAAGACTAGGCTAGCGCAAGTCAACGGGCAAATTTTGATGCTGGTTTATAAAGTCTTTATTGAAGATTTCAGGGGTAGAGTTGTAATGCTACGGCCACACCAATCACGTTACTCGCGTTGGATAACGCGTGTAACGTGCCTAACTTGACGCTTGATCATTGTGTGTCACAAAAATGGTTCAACGCCTGTGGCTGCGCTGGATTTAGGAGTCCGAGGTAGGAAACCCAAACGCCGCCGTGTTTGGGTGCATGATAGAGCTTAGATCGGGTTAGTTTAAATAATAAATGACAATAATCTGGTTAAATAACTTCACATGGTGTGTCTGGTGTGTTTCCAGCATTCGTAGTGTTGATCAGCAGAGATATAGTCCGCCAAGACGTTGAGGTTGCTTAGCAACCAGAGACGCTGGCCATGCAAGTGAATGGAGCGTTCCCTCTTCGTCATAACTATCAAACCAAACATCCTTCACATTCACCGAGCGAACATTATGAAAGTAAAATGCACATTTCTCGCTAAAAATGTTTACATAAACGCATTTAATGGCGTAACTATGTTACTATTTCCACCCAGAATAACGAACAAGCGTCACTACTCTCTGCCAGTGACGTCGGGTCAAGCTCCACGCTGATTGGCTATCGCGGCTAAGCATCACACGTTCCCTATGCAAAAATGACGATTTTCGACGCCCCAACCTACACGCGGTTGGTGTGGCCGTACCTTAACAGTCAGGTTTATAATATGTAGCGCCACTAGGTGGCGCCTCCCTCTTTTGTTTGGTTATACGAGATAACGTGGAGTGAAGAAGTGCGTGCTCTTCCGCTCGGCTAGAATAAACAGCAGTATACGATCGAAGTCTCCCTTTTTAATATGAGTTATTTAGTAACTGATTTGTAGGCAGGAATCCCGGACTTTCCACCTGTGTGTTAAATATATATAGTGCCATGGAGACCTGGCGTGGTATGGTCAAAAGCTTATAGTATACTAAAAGTACCGTGAGGAGAATCTCGCATGTTGCCTCCTTCATGCTAACCCTGACCTACACCATCGCACGTTACACTGTATGTGGATAGTAGGGCTGGCCCGAATGCCATTTTTCAGGTTCGAATACTTGTTGTTCCGTACCAAATCAGCTGTCCTCTGCCATCTCAGCCCTTGCGGGAGCTTTTCAATTCATTCTGGAACGTGGATCTTTTCAGGGAATTTGTACAATAAATCCATAACAAATACCGAATATTGATTGTCTTATGTGTCCATATTATATCCATTATATTGACCGGGTATTCGCAAGACGCTCACGCTCTGCAGCAAGCCAGTCACAGTTGATTGGCGCGGCGCTGTACAGCGAACGTAAACAAACAACTAAGCTAAGGTTAGCATTTCACTAAGCATTTATTTTCCTCCCGAGATCCCGCTAATGTTGTTATAAAGTAAAGGGAAACAAGATATCTATTCTTCCTCCACCGCTCTCGCTTCTCTGCTTGGTGTCGCCTATAGTTTGCCTCCCTCGCTCTGGTAACGTCACGTAGGCCTACGTGTAACAACGAAGCTCCGAATACTGATTTAAGCTTCGAATACTAATTTTCCGAATGAGTATTCGAATAATTCGGGCCAGCCCTAGTGGATAGACCAATTGCCTCTATCAAATAATGCTCCCACTGCAGAATCACGTAATGTTACACCACTACTCATCCCATGTACATTGTTTATGCTGTTTTAGAACGTATATATATTGAATATTTCAGGGGTGCATTATGTGCAATGTATGTATTGTAAAAAAAAATAGCACTTCAAGAAAAAACATAAATAATCAATTAAACTAAATAAATAACTTCAACTACAAAAGTATAGCAAGTATTGTTAAAACTTGTATATATTTGTGAATGGGATTATTCATGTGTGGGTTTATATATGCAATAGCTCATAATTATGCAAAATATCCAATAATACAAACATTTTATTTTGAGTTACATTATTTCAATGCATTCATTGCTTAGAATTCAATGGGTTTTTATTTTCAAAATCCGATGGCACAGATTTACTTCCATAAGCGATGCACAACACTGCTTAGAGGGCTCAAAATTAACACTCGCCAAACTGGGTAAAGTAGTCTTAAGTTATTGAGTCCACCCGCCACTTTGGCTGGACGCATCTTGTCCTTCAGCTGCAGAGAGCCGAGAGCAGTCAACAGTAGCCTATAGACACATTTTGAAATAAGCCATGGAAGAACTACTCCAAAAACATTCACAACAACCTATTTAATTTATCCTAAATTGTAGAAATATGTATACTAATTAATTGAATAGGCTGTGCTCAATGTATAAAGTTTGGTGTTAATTAAAAGGAAATGTTCTAAAAATGTTTATCATTATTAGAATAATTATGTGTATAGATAAACAATATACAGATATAGATATTAATATTATTGTTCTATGGGGGGGGAAACAATTCTGAATCAGCGAAAGTTGCTATTGGCAGGTTAGGCTCTTGTCTAAATAAGTGCAGCCCTATTCATTTTTTCTACAATTATTACTGCACTCAAGGATATAATAATGATTTTGAATCTCAAATGAGACCAAGATGACATGCTCAAAGGTAATTAGAGTGAAATGCAAGGGTTAAGGTTACGCAAGTTTTCGATCACACTGTGTGCTACAAAATTTATTTTTATGCTACTGAATTTTTGTGCTTGCTGGCACCAGTGCTACCACTTAAAAAAAAATAAGCGAACAGCCCTGGATATGCATTCATAGTTCTTCCTTAATGTATTTACTGTTTTTATATTCTTGCTTTTAACAGGATGAGTTGGATGACACTGCACAGGTCTGGAACACAGACACAATCAGGCCATCGAAAAACCTTAACGTCCCCAGCGGTCGGCCGAACGTGATGTTTGCATTACCTGAACTCTATGGGACAAGAGACTTCCTTTCCCCAATTGAAGATGGTGATTTTCAACTGTGCAAAAATGAATGTATCTTTCGCCAGACCAAACCGTGTGATCCAGATCTATATGAACTATGCAACATCTTTATGGCTGATTCCAATCTCACTCTAGCAACAGATCCATATCAGGCAGTGAATTTGTACATGCATCCTCAGAGAGGCCATCAGGGCATGTGTGTAGGTCAGACGTATTTAGTTGCGTCTTGTGTTGAGCTTCGAAGTGGCAGGATTTTTTGGTCACATAAGTAATTCACCTTGCTGTCCTTTTCCTTTATAAGTTTCCTTTAAAGTCATAACTCAACATCTCCAGCTTTTGGCAAATGTTATATTCCTTTAAACGATAGTTTAGAAACACAGAAATGGGGGGGGCTTTATAGACAAAGCCTGTAAAAAGTAAATCAATTGTGTATCAATTTCAGAACTTTACTTTAACAAATGTATCACTTTTTTCAGTTAGAATTGTATTTAACAAAAAAGGTAACTGGCTTAAGTAACTAAATGTGAATACTTATTCTGAGTCTTTCATGATAGAATATCATTGGATTTCAAATGATGGGACCAAAAAAATTGATGTATCTATCGAACTCTGAACTTCTGATGGCCAATCAGTAGAAATATTGACATGTTAACGACAGAAAAGCATTTTGAAATTATCTGTGCATTTACAACCTGTAGTTTCAAATACTGAGAGAGGGGTTAAAAAACGACAACACACGCTATTCATGTTTTTATTGAGACTGGCAAAAAATGTATGACTGTAACTATATTGCTATCCCGTATGTGGAAACAAAAAATTGCCAAACAAGTTTGGTGCCGTTTCCTGATATTTTCAGGCCATATTTTTCAATGGCCACATTAGCTAGATGAAAAACTTATTGAATTAATAATTGTACTTGTTCAAGAACAATTGACTTAATTGTTCTTGTAATCAGACTAGTATTGCTTTTCATACCATGACAAGTTCCTGAAGTCTTCTTCTTATGTCACATGATGTTGCTGTAGTGTCAAGATGTCAATATGATTGTATACAGCAGGGGGTGCGGTCGTCCTGCCGGTTCAAGTAGGATGACCTGAAACCTGCATAAAATCAGCTGTCTTGACACCACAGCAACATCATGTGACATTTAGAAGAAGACTGCAGGAACATTAACAATCAAAACATGTCAGGGTATGAAAAGTAATACTAGTTGTATAATATGTACACTATCTAATATCTATCTACACTAGTAGTTTCGTCGTCTGAGACGTCTCGCTAGCCTTCGTGACACTCCTCTGGGATCGAGCTCTTTCAAAAACAACCGCACATCCTCTTTCCTCACACGCAGTCCATGCTCCCTGCATTAAGCGTGCATCCATCGGTACCCGTGAAGCTGTCCAGAGTACTGCAGTTGGTCGCCAATAAAATCCACCAGGACCGACAGGTCAGAGTAGCCTACGCCTTGCGGCGAGAGTGTCCCCTATCTCGCAGTATCCTCTTCAGATGTCTCTCACTTATGTGGAAGGCGTGCCTACTGGCAAGTATTGATTTGATGTCCGAATATTTTAAGCCAAGTTCAAAATAAACGATGATCTCCCAAGCTTCATCTTTGCGGTCGTTAGTTTTTCCTCTGACCCGGAAGATAAATTCTGACCCGGAAGTTGGTTTGCGATATCTCGCAAACCAAATTATTATTTTTCTCTCTGCTTTTATTTATTTATTTTTCAACCAAAATATTTTTTTTCCTCCATGTCCCTTAGGGGGCTCCGTACCATTACTGCTGCTGTTGCAGTTGGACATGGCTAAATCTGTTTTGCCTTCCCGCGTGAGTCAGGTATCCAACGAGAATGACGCGCCCACTCGTTTGACCGCGATCTAGCATCTAGGATCGATTGCTCTTTCTTGGGTCCCCGGATGTTAACACTGAATTTCGTACATTGAATTTTGATGGTGACTTTGGCGGACTGAATTTTGGGACGTTGAAAATATTTGAGTTGAATATTTTAACGTTGAATTTTTTGACATTGAAAAATAAAGGTGAATATGATATATTGAAAATGTAAAGAGTTAAATTCAGAGGCAAAAAATTCAGATAGGTTATTTCAATGCATAAATATTCAGTGCTTATAATTCAATGTGTTTTTATTTTCAACACCCGATGGCACAGATTTACTTCCATACACCTACCATAACCTCCAAGTGCAGCTGAGCCGAACGTGTCACATCTTCGTGCAGTGAGGCCGTGATTCCTCCGAGACTCCTCCCCTCCGTAAAATTTCTGTCCGGTATGTCCGTAATAGAGTGGCGAAGTCACGCCTCTTCCGGTAGAGCTCATGGGACCTATGAGATCGAAAAATATGAATGGGTGTCAATGGAGAGAAGAGAATTATTTTCTGGTCCCAGTCTTTATATGCCATGGATTACACATATGTTGTTTGTGGATTTAAAGGATAATTTTTCATGCAAAGAGTTCGACCGTTTATTGTGCAATTGTTCAGATAAAGGCTGTAGAGAAAACACAACGAGAAAGACTACACGGCTCGTATGTGACGTCACGCTCCCTGGGACTGGCGTGGAGAAGACCGACAATCTTCCCATCGGCCTAACTGAAACTCTGCACGTGCCCCGACATATAGTGGTTTTCACCTCTTTCGATGCTTTTATCCTCCCCATGGAAAAAGTGGTGAAGTGGAGCAGAGTGAACGCCATCTCTGTGCCGAGTTCCAAGTGCGAGTGTGGTGACGTTTATCATATGCGTCGAGAGCAGCGAAGAGCTGTAGTTCACAAAGCGGCCTCACATAAAACCTAAAATTATCAAACATCTTCACGAAAATGTTTAGTTTTCTTTGCATGAAAAATTATCATTTAAATCCACAAACAACATATGTGTAATCCAGGGCATATAAAGACTGGGACCAGAAAATAATTATTTTCTCTCCATTGACACCCATTCATATTTTTCGATCTCATAGGTCCCATGAGCTCTACCGGAAGGGGCGTGACTTCGCCACTCTATATACTGTAGCGACCCTGGGACAGTTAAATAGTTTGTGTGTTATGTGTTACATTATATTTTGTTGTCCGTTATGCCAGTTGTTCTATGTGCATGTATTGTAATGTTATTCTTGTCAATCAGCGTGGGGGGCGAATCATTAGGTCAGCTGGGGGAGGGCCTTGGAAGAACAGGAGGGTGGGGGCCTGCACGCGAGTGAGACCGTGTTGCCGGGGTAACCGGGGTTTGTTTGGGTCCGGTTTTTCAGCTGTTGGTTACAATGTTGTTACAACGTTACGGGTTCCAGTGACCTGGTTTTTGGTCCATTAAAACTACCTTCAATTAAAGGCACCCAGTGCAACTTTCGAGGCTTAAAAATAAACATTCAATTTCTAGTCTTTTTTACACGTAGTAAGTTTCAATAACTCCATACCATTACATACCGACATTTAAGCAGCAAAGATGAGACGTCGTTGTGTGGTGAGAACTGATACAAAATCGATAACAACAACAATGAGGAAATACACCCCTTTGTCTGGCCATGGATCCACTCACACGTAAACAAAAACATTTATTACAGTATTTTTAAAATGTAGAAAACGAGGTCAATCAATCGGTGACGAAGGCCCTCAGGATCTTGATGTCGTCGGCGGGCCGGTCCTGGGTGTTGGTCTCCACCATTCCGATGCGGTTCACCACGCCCATTCCTTGGCGCACTCGGCCAAAGATTGTGTGTTTTCCATCCAACCACTGAGTCTCTCCGAGTGTGAGGAAGAATTGGCTGCCGTTTGTGTTGGGGCCTGCATTCGCCATCGCCAGAATACCCGCCCCTTTAAGGTCGTGCATGATATATAGTTTAGTCAGTCTCAAACATAAACACAGAACTCATGCATTATGTGAAAACGGAACGTGCATATTGTTTTAAAACAGCAACATGCAACAGGTGGTGATGCAGAGAAACCTCGATCAATTCCCATCCACGAGAGCCACTTCCTTCAATGTATGAATATATTAAACATAACAGAATACGACGAGCGTCAGAACCAATGAGAAGTGATTACCTGAGAACTTGAGTTCCGAGTGGATCTCATCTTCAAACTGTTTCCCAAAGATAGAGGCACCCCCCCGACCTAAAGAGAGAAACAAGGTTTTGTTAACAGAGCTAGCCTCTGGAGAAAGACTCCAAGTGTTATATCACAGCAATACAGGCATGTTGAATGGATCTAGTTTCCTAATGGCCCCACAAAAAAATAAAAGCTTCATGTCTTTGACCCACTTCCAAATGATACCTTGAAAAGTTCAGAAAAACAAGCATGTGAAAAGGAATCCTATCGAATTAGTCAGTAAAATCCATTTTAACCTCATGATTATTATCCTACAATCAACCAACCAATAAGCCTTCAATTATTTACTTCACCCAGATCTGGGTGAAGTATTACTGTAGAAATAAGGGTACGGTTGTACAAACCACTGATTATACAATATTGTGACAATTCAAAATGAACAACCACTGCCCACACCGTACCAACAAAAAAAAAAAAGAATAAAGAATATAAACATCGGTTTTACAAAAATACAAATACACCTGGAAAGACTGAAAGCTTTTATTACATTTTAATTTATAAGTACTTATAAATGAAGTACAAAAGAGTACAATTCTTAGACTCGGTCCCTCAACAGCCACATAGCAGCAACAATACAAGATAAAGTAATTAAAGATAATTATTAGTGCCGTCAGTTAAACGCGTTATTAACGGCGTTAACGCAAACCAATTTTAACGGCGTTAATATCAGACCTGCAAACTCCTCAGAAGAAAAAAGGTGACAGTGTCACGGGGGGATTTTCTTTTTATTGTAATATACAAATGACACTAGTCTGAGCGTGACTTAACAAAACTCAGCATACTTTCTCAAAAATCAATGTCAAAACATCCTTGAGGCTTATAAAAAATATTTTATTTACAACTGTCATAATTTTTTTATTATTATTATTTGTACTTATTATTGAAGAGACAAAAAACAATTATTATTCTGTGAAGTTGATGAATTGTCACTTTTAGGTTTTCTACCCAGTTACCAAAAAAAGAAACACTTGGAATAGTATGCGCTGTGGCAAGCACATGGTTTGCATGTGTTACTTCGAAGGCAAAAAAAATCTAAAATACAAGAAAACACAAAAACCTACATTCAACCAGTGGGGTATGGCCCCTGACTCTCTGAGGAGGTAGGTACCTCCAGGTACCCCCTCCATGCCAGGGCGCCCTGAATTTATGTTTATTAACAGCTCCTCCACCGGGGTCAAGACAATTTGAGGGCCAGATCCAGTCTACCGACTGTCTGCCTTTTCACGATTGGCTTAAAAAAATTGCTTACTCAAATTTATACCAATACGATGGTGGGAAAAGCTTACCAGTTTGTATGTGTTTTATACTTCATTTTTATACTTGATCCGCTGAAGCCATCGGAGTACATATTTTTTTTAGAAGAAAGGGGTTATGTGGTAGGATCTTTAAGAATGCTTAACTGGGATATTTATATATTCATGGCTCAAATATTAACGATCATGCTTTTGACGTGTAACTAACGCATTTACGCGGTCAGCGATCCGCTGCCAGGCTTTGGTTCTCCGGGTTGCAGAGGCTTTAGCGTTCCCTTTTCTTGTGATAATGTCCTTCTCCTCGTCATAGCTCCCCAGGAGAACCTGAAGTTCCATTTCATTGAAATAAGCGGCCCGTTTCGCCATTTCGATCAGGGTTTCCATGATCCATACGTCTTTTTAGGTTTGGCGGTGACGCGCACAACCCTGTGTTAACCAACCCCCAGTTGGTTGAACTAATGCATAACCGCTGCTGTGGAACCGAAAACTCTGGGTTAGTCGGCACTGGGTAAATCAACCTAGAGTTCAGCGTTAACTCAGTGTTTGTTAAACCTCCGTTCGTGGAACACCCCTCTAGACGAGTGTTTCGCAAGCTCTCTTGCGTTGTTTGGCCGCATGCATGTGCATGCGCGGTAGCCAGGCGACCGCCTCATCCAATGGCGAGCTCAGTTGGCGCTGTGTGCTTCAAGATTCCGATTGGCCCAGAGAAATGTCAATTATAAGAAAGATTCTGAAGCAAGTGCTGAGATTCCGATTGGCCCAGAGAAATGTCAATTATAAGAATGATCCAATAATTGTTCGCAATTTTTTTTGTATCGTCCTGTTTTAATCAGCATATGCCAATGTTGTTATCAATAAAAAAACATTTGCACAAGGCAAGCCGATGCACTTCTCCATGTTGATAAGAGCATTAAAATGAAAAAATTAATGGGACAAAGAAATCAAGGGATATTTAGCATAGAAAAAAGAATTGCGATTAATCGTGATTAATCTTGAGTTAACTATAACATTAATGCGATTAAATATTTTAATCGCTTGACAGCACTAATAATTATGTATATATATATATATATATATATATATATATATATCTGCGAGCAGCTATACCAAATATAACGTTTTTCACATAAATAGGACGGACCTTAGCTACGACTTGGCAACGGGAGGTATTTTAGTCAGCTGAGCTATGAACCAGAGAGCTAACGTTATGGATTGTACATATTTATAATTTGAAATTCGTCCCAGCCTTTATACCACAGATACTCTAGGGCATAGCTGTCAATCTCAAGGCCCGCGGGCCTAATCCGGCCCGCGGTGTAATTTATACACCGGCGAAGTCACGCCGGTGGTAGACATTAGATAATATCTAATGTCTACCAGAACTGGCCCGCCGGTTTATCGCATTTCAGCGTTAAAACTGCAAGTCCCACAATGCACTGCCGCTGCGCTGGTATACGTCAATCGAGGCCCGCAAGCGTGAGCCCATCCCCCACTACCTGTAGCCCTCTAGTCTAGAATGTTTACTGCAGCAGCATCATACTGTTTATCACCTAGTAGCCTAGGTTTTTTAGCAAACTTGTTAGCTACCTGATGCTTCCCCCAAAAAAAAAAAAAAAATACATGTTCACCGATATGAAGGGCAAACCCATCTGTCTTGTGTGCGGGGCAGATGTGGCTGTCACGAAAGAGTACAATTTAAGACGGCACTATGCAACGAGACATCAAGACAAGTACAAGGATATGAACATTCAGCAGAAGCTACAGAAGGTAGTGGAGTTGAAACGAAGTTTGGTGTCACAGCCGACTGTTTGTTAAAGCCAAAATACAAAGTGATGCTGCTGTAAAGGCTAGTTTCATTGTGGCTGACGAGATTGCTAAATCCGCCAGGCCCTTTACCGAGGGAGAATTTCTAAAAAACTGCTTGTTAAAAGTTTGCGATGTCGTGTGCCCAGATAAAAGACAAGCATTTTTAAACGTCAGTCTGAGCAGAAACACCGTTGCTGATCGTGTATGTGAGCTCTTCACCAATTTACAACAACAGCTGACGGAAAAGGGAAAACATTTCATCGCATACTCCCTCGCTGTGGATGAGAGCACCGACACATCAGATACGGCCCAGCTGGCAATCTTCATCCGTGGAGTTGACTCGAGCCTGCGCGTTACAGAGGAACTTTTAGGACTGAAATCAATGCATGGCACAACTACCGGGAAGGATCTCTTTGATGAGGTGTGCAAATGTGTGAATGAAATGGGTCTGCCTTGGGATAAACTTGTGGGACTAACAACGGATGGGGCGCCTGCGATGTGCGGTCTAAAGAATGGATTGGTGGGCAGGATTCGGGAGAAGATGCTGGAGGTGAACGGCGCAGGTGAGCTGACAGCGTATCACTGCATCATACACCAGGAATCGTTGTGTGGCAAAGCTTTGAAAATGGATCACGTAATGAGAACTGTAACACAAGCAGTTAATTTCATTAGAGCCAAAGGTTTAAATCACCGTCAATTCAAGTCCTTTCTGGTGGAGATTGGTTCGGAATATGGTGATGTGGTCTATCACACAGAGGTGCGGTGGCTAAGCCGGGGGAGGGTGCTGAACAGATGTTTCGAGTTGCGTGAGGAAATATGTCAGTTCATGGAAAGCAAAGGGAAAGACACAACAGAGCTCCGGGACAAAGGGTTTTGGTGTGAATGGGCGTTTCTGTGTGACATTACGAGCCATCAATGCGCTCAACCTGCAGCTTCAAGGACGGGATCATGTGATCCAGTGTTTCCGCTAGAAGAAATTGGTGCCGGTCATATGACCGGGAAGGTTTCATTTTACCGGTCAAATTGGAAAAAAATCGGTCGGATATAATGTCCGTGTTTATTGCACTTAAAAAAATTGATAGGCAGGCTATATAAAGAATAAAATCATCAAGGCATGTCGATTTATAGCCTGGTGTTTTTAATTAAAAGGTTGGCAGGTGACAGAACAATTAAACATTGCATTTTAAAGTGCAGACGAACAAAAATTATTTAGGTCTATAATGCAAGGCAAGGCATAAATAATAATAGCCTAAAACAATACAAAGTAGGCTACCTACAGTAAAACAAACTGGCGCGTAACATTATAAAATGCAGACTGTAATGAAAATAATTACGCTACAGTGTAACAAGAGACCGGAGTATTTTAAAGTGGATAAGAAACAGTGAATTGCCGGCCGCGACTTGAACTAGGCAGCAAAAAATAAATAAAAAATATATTTTACTTCTTTCGATATTTGGCAGCTGTGAAGCGTGCCGCTGCTGAATTAAAGTCAAATGTATCTAGTGTGTCTCTGCTGCTTGCAATGCGCATAAGCCTTGTGACTCTTCCTTCCCCAAGGCGGCTTCGCTGAGCAGTCTTTATGCGGTTCTGCAGGGAGAAGCCTCTCTCCGCTGGCACACTGGAGACGGGGATAACACAGGCTACCTTTGCCAGTTTGACCCACTCTGGGAAGATTTCCGCGTAATCTCTTATGAGCATCTCGCAGGCCGATGAAAAATGCAAGCCCCCGTAACTGCGGAGGGCTGTCATCATTGGGATGGCATCTCGCTTCGCGCTTGCGGCATCGATGAATGTGGTGGCTGTGGCCGAATCGTCCTCGCTTGCAATTTCTTGGCCAAAATGACCCAGCATGGTTTGGATGGCTGGTTCTGCATACTCCCGAAGTGCTGAGGGAACGGAGGGACAATCAGACTGTGCTTTTTATTTTTAGCCAATAAACAACTAATTATTCCTTGGTTATTCCTCTGTGTCTCCAACGTTCATGTAACACTGTACACATCAGTTTTGTTAGGCCTACATTAGCCTACTGTCTCGCTTTTCATTATTGTCTGTCAGCAGCCTATTATGGCAACACGGACGATTTTTACCACAATTTTGACGGTTACAGCATGGCCTAAAGAACCCATTAAACTCACAACATTTGCGTATCAGACTAGAATTTAGCGGAGGCCTATAGCTCTCGAGTGCCCTTATAATTTGCATTATGGCTCTTATTAGGCTATTGTTAGGCCTGTATTATTAGTAGTAGGCCTATTGGTCCTATTATTATTATTGACCAGAATATGCGAGCATTGGTCATTTAAAAATAATATTCTATTTAACTTAGGCTATATGTTTTACATCATACGTAATCAAATAGGCTAGCCTATAGGCCTACTTACCAGCTGTCTGTGGGTATCGGGAGGGATTAAGAAGGACGTCGAAGCAGTTAAGCAGATCCAGGGAATCGTCAGGGAAACGGGCGTGTAAAGCATCGATCAGGTGTTGAATGTATCTTGTTCGGGCATTTTTGAAGGCTTGAACGGACCGGTCGCCTGCATGGGTCACTTGAATGCCTTTGTACATGCCTTCTTGGAAATCCGTTTGGTACCTCTGTTCTTCTGGACCGGGTGCATCTCGTAGATGTGTGAGGGCCGAGACGGATGCTTGAACCATTGGTCGGATTGTGGCCAGATTTACATCCTCTTTCTGGAAAACCAAATTCAGTTTGGTCATCACGGGGAGAACATCAGCCAGTGTGTGCATCAAGGCGATGAAGCTGTATGGCTGGATTTGTCCCAGGAGGCCTTGGGCTTGGGCATTTCCTCCCACAGCTTCTTCATTTAGCTCCATCACCAAAGCAGGCCAGTTCTTTTTAATACTCTCCACTGCCCTATGCAATGACAGCCAGCGGACCGCGCATGGCTGCTTCAGACTCGTCATGTCCTCTTCGCTCAGAGTTGCTGTTAATTGACGGAGGCGATTGGTCCTGCTAGCTGAGTGTTTGTAGAATGAGTACACAGTGGAAATTGTGCGCTTGTAGGCTCCTACTCGGTCCACAGCTTTAGCGGCATCTATCGCGGCCAGCGCAGTACGATGGGCAACACAGTGCACCTGGATGGAAAACGCACTATTTTTTCAGGAGAGCGCCAACTCCAGCATGCCTCCCCATCATTACGCTGGCTCCATCCGAGCCCAGTCCGATTACGCGGGACAGCTCCACATTCCTGCCGCGGAGAATCTCCGCTACTTTATCAAAAATACACTGTGCCGTCCCGGAGTGTACGTCGTAGTTTCCCACAAAGCACGTCTCCACTCTTCCACTCACTTGCAATTTTACATACAGTATCAACTTTTTGTCAACCGTTATGTTGACGGTCTCGTCAATTATGATCCCGATGTAATCACTGGCTCGTATTTTCTCATCCAATCCCTTCAACACCACATCCTCGAGAGCCATTTCCATGTCACAGATGGATTCGCTGTGCCGGTAAAGCCCCTCAGATGTGGTGAAATCCGGGGCCTGAACTGCTCTCAGAAGTTCTGTCATCCCCACATACTGATGACCCGGGATGTCGTGTTTGGCCATGTGAAACACAACTTTCATCTGCGAGCACAACTTTTTTTTGGAGGAGTCGGTGGCTTTCTCACATTGGCCTTTCATGGCCATTTGTAGCTGTTTTAGGTTGGCAGCCGAAATGTGATCATTGCACTGACTGTGCTCTGTTAAACTTGAGAATCGCATATTTGCGGACCCCCGAGTGAAGCCATTCTTCCTCCCTGATTTTTCGCACTGAGCGCAAAACAGCCTCTCCTCATCCTCTACAATATCGCACCTCACCCAGGGGAACTTCTCTTTCCAGTCCGGCCTGAACGCCCGCGTTTTCCCTCCTCTTTTCTGCTGGAGCCACGGGCACAGCAGCCGCCTCTTCTGACACAGGTGGAGGTGTGTGTGTGACGTCAGACCCGCCGCTGCTGCTACTTGATTTGAAGAAGTGGGTGATCATATTTTGATTCGCCATGTTTAATAGATACCGGTAGCCTACTCCGCAACAAAGCTTGCCAACGGCTTTCGCTAGATTGCCGCCGTTTAGTTCATAAACCTACGGTATTCTATAGCGATCAATTTGAGCGTGTGCACGAAATGTAACAACTTAGGCCTATTTATTTTATCACACAGGCTACGCTACAATCAAAACCCTCATTGTTTTACATGAATTGGCTAAACAAATGACCACTGTAGCATATTTAAACACAATTCAAATTAACACATTCAAAAGTATTTCGGCTCAATTTAAAAGGTTGAATCTCCTCGTGACTGAATGCGCTTTTTTCTGATGTTACGGCTCTCAGCTGTGCCAGAGCGTTCACAGTTGCTATGGAAACCACCTAGCGTCGCAGCGCGTTGCAGCCAGTGTGAACGGCCCAGTTTTAGAACGTCGCAGCCCGTCTCGTCGCAAGGAGTTGCAAGCCGTTGCAAGGTGAATCTTTGGTCTGAACTGGGCTTTATTTCCAATCGGTCATTCTGACCGGAGACATTTGGAATTTTCGGTCCTCCTCATTTTTTTCTGGTCAAAGACCGGTAATTACCGGTCAACGGGAACTCAGATGTGATCACTGACATGCACGCTGCGGTGAAGGTGTTTCAAACCAAGCTGCGCCTGTGGGAGATACAAATACTGCGAGAAAACCTGGGCCATTTCCCGTGCTGCCAAACTATGAAAGAGCAGGTCTCTGTGTTCCCAAGTGCACAATTTGCTGAAAAGCTCGGCCTACTTAGTGCCGACTTCACACGCCGATTTGCCGACTTTGAAGCCCAAAAGAGTAGGTTTGAACTGCTCAGTTCACGTGGAAAGCGCACTAATCAACCTCCAAATGGAGCTGATCGAACTCCAATGTAGCAACACACTCAGGTCGAAGTATGACTGTTGGTGCTGCACAGTTTCCACGTTTCATCCCTGACACAATGCCCCAGCTGCGTGCTCAAGTTGCTCAAATGCTCTCTATGTTTGGTAGCACATACCTATGTGAACAAATTTTCTCTGTAATGAAGTTGAACAAAACATCACACAGGAGTTGTCTCACTGATGAACACCTTCACTCAATCCTGAGGATTTCCTCAGCTCAGAGCCTGACCCCAAACATTGAGGAATTTGCGTCGAAGAGGAGATGTCAAGTATCTGGTTCAGGCACCAGGGCAAATCACAGTGTAGTAAACTGAGCTTTAATGTAGCATAGGTTTCATTTTTGCACTATTGTATATGTTTGGATTTTAACTGGAGGCATGTGAAATTAGTCTTCTTTATTGTATTTTGAAATTTGATTTGAGTTAGATTCCTTGTTTCAGATTACACATCTATTTATATGTGTAAAACTAAGGCTGAGTTCATGTTTAGGCCTACAAATAAATAAATCTTAATGATTGGATTTTCAATGAGAGCGGCATGAGAATTAGTGTCTTCTTTATTTTATTTTGAAAATCGATCTGAGACTCCTTGTTTCAGATAACATGTGTAAAACTAAGGCTGAGTTCATGTTTAGGCCAACAAATAAATAAATCTTATTGTTTGGATTTTCAATTTGAGAGGCATGAGTAGTGTCTTTATTTTATTTTGAAATTTGATCTGAGTTAGACTCCTTGTTTCAGATTATATATGTGTAAAACTAAGGCTGAGTTCATGTTTAGGCCTACACATGAATAGATCTTATTGCAATAGCTAATAAGCCTAAGCTTTAGGACACTTTCAGATTCAATATGGGTAAAACTTAAGTTCATAATAAATATTGAACATGTCCGGCCCTCGACCCATTTTTTTATTTCGGCCCACTGGGTATTTGAGTTTGACACGCCTGCTCTAGGGTCTATTCATAATTTGCAGTCACGCAACTACCGTGGCTGCCTGAGGGGGAACGGACGCCGACAAAATGGCGATGAACAGCAGCCAGCCAGGGGAATTGGAGCCTTGCAGATATCCAATACTACAATCAATCAACTATTAAGACCATAAATGTTCAAATTAGATAACAATAAAAGATAAACATACTCGTAACTTAAGATCCATACACAGCACCCACTGATGTGTTAATTGCTTTGAAGTTGGCAACGTCTCGACCAGACGTGGAGTTGAGATATTTACATTTATCTTATTGCGAATCCCTCACCTTATACCGCACAAAAAGTGAAAGCCTACAAAAGTACGGATGGCTAACTTTTTTTCAAGAGTGGGTTGATTAACAACGTTGTCGTATGGGAGGTGAAAAACAGGAATATCTTCATAATCAATGCAAAGTTCAGTGAGCTACCATCTAGCTACCCGCAAAACGATCAACAAATAGCTTTTTTCTGAATCAAATAACTTTTAAGTAGCTCTTTTATTGACCAAGTAATGCGGTAGCGTCCACACAAGTTACATTTTCTCAAGCATTTCTGAAGTTCCTGTGCAGCGGAGCTTTTTGCTGCACTCTGAAATAAAACTGCTTAGGATCGTTTAGTGACGCCTCCGCTAGTGTTGCCAGATTGGGCCAGATTTCCCGCCCAACCTGGTAACACGGGCTATCCCCAAATATTAAGGATCATGCTTTTGACGTGTAACTAACGCATTTACGCGGTCAACGATCCGCTGCCAGGCTTTGGTTCTCCGGGTTGCAGAGGCTTTAGCATTCCCTTTTCTTGTGATAATGTCCTTCTCCTCGTCATAGCTCTCCAGGAGAACCTGAAGTTCCATTTCATTAGAATATTTCGATCAGGGTTTCCATGATCCATACATCACGTCTTCTTAGGTTTGGCGTGGACGCGCACAACCCTGTGTTAACCAACCCCAAGTTGATTGAACTAATGCATAACCGCTGCTGTGGAACCGAAAACTCTGGGTTAGTCGGCACAGGGTAAATCAACCTAGCGTTCAGCGTTAACTCAGTGTTTGTTAAACCTCCGTTCGTGGAACACCCCTCTGGACAAGTGTTTCGCAAGCTCTCTTGCGTTGTTTGGCCGGATGCGCGGTAGCCAGGCGACCGTCTCATCCAATGGCGAGCTCAGTTGGCGCTGTGTGCTTCAAGATTCCGATTGGCCCAGAGAAATGTCAATTATAAGAATGATCCAATAATTTTTTCGCAATTCTGGACCCCCCCCCCCCCCCCCCCCCCCCCCCAAAAAACAAAACTCTCCGGTTCTACACGATTCACGTGAATGACCAAATTGACCAAGAAAACGGCGATTGTCGCCGAAAAGCGACAAGTTTGCAGCTTTGCATTGTACTTCAGTTTTATCAACAGCCTGTTAGCTTAGCTTCAGACGCTGTGGATGTTAGTTTCTGCTGGTGAAGTCCTACCCACTGGCACTGCTCTGATAGGTCTGTAGCGTCAGTGGGTCCCACCCCCTATAGGGGGGTGGGACTAGTGCTTGTAGTCTTACGAGAATCCTCCCCTCTTACACTTCCTATTTACTTCTACGCAAAAATCGTCATATTGCGTCATCTTAAACAGGAAGTGTTGGAGATCGATACGGATCAGCGATACGTGCTCAGCCCAATCCTCTACACCCTGTTCACTCATGACTGTCGCCTCCCACATAGACAACACCATCCTGAAGTTTGCGGACGACACCGCAGTGATAGGACGCATCACGGGCGGGGACGAAGCCGCCTACAGGAGGGAGGTGGCCAGTCTGGTGTCATGGTGTGAGGACAATAACCTCACCCTCAACAAGGACAAGACCAAAGAGATGATAGTGGACTTGAGGAAGAAAAGGAGTCCTCATCGGCCACTGTTCATCGGGGAGCTTGAAGTAGAGAGGGTGAGCAGCTTCAAGTACCTCGGCGTCCACATCAGCGACGACCTCACTTGGACACTCAACACCACACAGCTGGTTAAGAAATCCCAACAGCGGCTGTACTTCCTGAGGAGGCTGAGGAAGTTTGGCATGTCGCCTGAGATCCTCAGAAACTTCTATAGCTGCATTGTTGAGAGCATCTTGACCGGCTGTATCACCGTCTGGTACAGCAGCACTTCCGCTTTGGACCGCAGACGACTGCAGAGAGTGGTAAAGACTGCAGAGAGGATCATCAGAACCCCACTGCCCTCTCTGCAGAGCATCTACCACTGCAGAGTCCACAGGAGAGCTGCCACCATACTCAAGGACCCCACCCACCCCCAGCATGGACTGTTTACACTTCTACCCTCAGGACGGAGGTATAGAAGTATGAAGTCCAAAACTTCAAGACTAAAGAACTCTTTCTTCCCCACTGCCCTCAGACTCCTTAACAACAGATAGGAGTCTGTTGTTAAGGAGTATTCTACCTCAGGACTGCCGCAGCTGTTTACATTTTGCTCACGCACTTTGGCTTTCTTGGATTTGCACCATTCCGTTTTATTTATTTATTTATTTATTTATTTTTAGTTATTTATTTATTTATTTATTTATTTATTCATTTATTTTAACTTAAATATATTATTTGTTCCATCTATCTTGTAAAACAAATCTTGGCATTCAGTCTGTGGAAACAAAGGAAGAATTTCATTGCACAACTGAGAACGTCTCATTTATGCATATGACAATCAACACTTTGAATTGAATTGAATCACTCCAGTCTCTCCAGAAAATAAGGTAATGATGCACAACCATTCAAAAATATGAGTGGGTTTCTAACGATACAAAGCTTAATGGAAATGGGTGAAGTTTCCCTTTAAAGGAAGCAGGATTATTACCTAATTGTTCACTTTATTTTGTTTTTACACATTTGAAGATTTTATTTAAAGTCACATTTGTCTTGTTATCTTTATTGTTGTTGTTGGTCCGAAAATGATCCGACCCGTGACTCAAAAACCGTGACACGATCCGAACCATGAGTTTTGTGATCCGGTTGGACCCCTACTTTATACCACAGATACTATAGGGTCTATAGCAGCCGTTCTCAATCTGTGGTATGTGTACCACTGGTGGTACGCGAGCGCCCTCTAGTGGTACGCAGAGTAGGGCTGGGCGATATGGGCGAAAATGAATATCTTGATATTTTTTTACTATATCTCGATACACGATATATATCTCGATATATTTTGAATCTCCTCTAGAGCACATCATAAATGCTAGATTCAACCATGTCTGGCATAATGTTACGCCAGTAATAATTCTAGTATTCCTGAAATATAAGTCTGCATGTAGATTACATGAAACATATTGTTTAAACTCATTAGTGCTTTGTATTGGAACAATTTAGAACTTGCACATAAGAAAAGGAGAATCACAGCAAGTTAGAATTACCAACACAGCATTTATTCAAACCGTTAATTATTTATTAACTGTTTGCATAATAATTATTATATATACACTGCCAGACGACGGATCCAATGCTATTCTTTTTCAAAACCAAATCCTCAGTTTCCATACTTTTTTCTCTCTCTCGCTGTTCTCACTCACCGGTCGGAGGTACACACACCTACAGCAGCGCGCCGTCCAGACTACGTCACACACGCGCGTCCATGAGAATCTCGCGGACTCGCAACCGGCGGGGGGAGTGAGTGTGTTTGTGCCATTGCATGTCTTTACCTTTTGTGGAAGAGGGAGAGACGTCGGAGGCGCACAGAGCTTTTGGCCGTGATATTATACAATTAAATTATATTAAATACTATTATATATAGAGCTCCGGGAGTCGCAAACGGCAACAATCACTTTCTCCTCCATGCTGCAGTTCAACCCGGACTGCACTGCACTGAGTTTGACGGTTGAACGCTGATTGGCTGTCATCACGAGAAATTAAAATACATTTCAACGCGAGCGAATTTGTCGCGCCACAAATCCACGTGAACGCGCTCGCCTGTGCACGGCGATAGTGTGGCGCGACAAATCAAAACTTGTTGCCGCTTTTCTCTCGCGAAGAATTCGCCCGATACGCGTCTACATTCACTTTATATGGGATTTTGTCGCCCCGTCGCGTTTGGTGTGAACGCACAATGAGTATGCCGGCGGCGGCAAAAATAAACAGATTACGTGCCAATTTGTATTCGATGTTCGCGACAGGGGCATTTTATACATCTCGCGATACATCGCATATATTCGATATATCGCCCAGCCCTGACGCAGAGTATGAAAGATTTTTTGAAGGCAAGGCAACTTTATTTATAAAGCACTTTTCATACACAAGGCAGACTCAAAGTGCTTCATCTATAAACATTGTCATACAATTAAATAAAATAATAGATAAGTAGAAGAAAAACATATGCAAAGAAATGGGTAAAATAGAAAGTTAAAAAGGCATTTTAGTATTAAAATAGAAAATAAAGGCAAAGTTAAAAAAAGGTTTTTAGAAAGTGCAATGTATTTAAGATTTAGCAGAAAGCTATAGCAAACATAAAAAGTCTTCAGTCTTGTTTTAAAGGTGCTCAGAGTTGGGGCAAGTCTTAAATCCTCTGGGAGTTTATTCCAGCTATTTGTTGCATAGTAACTAAATCCTGCTTTCCCATGTTTTGTGTTTACTCTGGGGATAATTAACAGATTGGTCTCAGAGCTTCTTAGTGGTCTAGAAGGCTAATGTAGTGGAAGCATATCAGTTAAATAATTTGGGCCTAAACCATGTAGGGATTTATAGGTTAGCAACATGATTTTAAAATCAATTCTGACCTACAGGAAGCCAATGTAACAATTTCAGAATTGGTGTAATATGATCAAATTTTTTGGTCTTTGTTAGAACTCTAGCAGCAGCATTCTGAACAAGCTGAAGCTTCCTCAGAGTTTGTTTTGGGAGACCTGTAAGGAGACCATTGCAGTAATCAAGCTTACTATTGATAAAGGCATGTACAAGTTTTTGTAAGTCTTCGGTGGACATGAGCCCTCCAAGTCTTGCTACATTTTTAAGGTGATAATATGCCGATTTTGTAACTGATTTGATGTGACTGTCGAAATGTAAATCTGAATCCATGATAACCCCTAGATTTCTAGCTTTGATTGAGGTTTTCAGGGACAGAGAGTGAAGGTGTTGGGTTACTTTCCGCCTTTCCGTTTTAGAACCAAATACAATTATCTCTGTTTTGTCCTCATTTAGTTGAACGAAATTTCGGCACATCCATTCTTTCACTTGCTCAATGCACTGGCACAGCAGATCTATGGGCCGATAGACATTTGGTGATAGCGATACATAGATTTGCGTGTCATCAGCATAGCAATGATGGTCCATATTGTTATTTTGCATGATTTGCCCTAGTGGGAGCATGTAGATGTTGAATAAAGAGGGTCCTAAGATCGAACCTTGTGGGACTCCACATGTCACGTTGGTTGATTCTGATACAAAGTCGCCAATGGAAACAAAGTAGTTCCTATTTTGTAGGTAGGACCTGAACCAATTTAAGACGGTGCCTGAAAGCCCCACCCAGTTTTCTAACCTGCCCAGAAGTAATGTATGGTCTACAGTAGGGCTGGGCGATATGGGCCAAAATGAATATCTCGATATTTTTTTTACTATATCTCGATACACGATATATATCTCGATATATTTTGAATCTCCTCTAGAGCACATCATAAATGCTCGATTCAAACATGTCTGGCATACGTCAGTAATAATTCTAGTATTCCTGAAATATAAGTCTGCATGTAGATTACATGAAACAACATATTGTTTAAACTCATTAGTGCTTCCTATTGGAACAATTTAGAACTTGCACATATGACAAGGAAAATCACAGCAAGTTAGATTTACCAACACAGCATTTATTCAAACCGTTAATTATTTATTAACTGTTTGCATAATAATTATTATATATATACACTGCCAGACGACGGATCCAATGCTATTCTTTTTCAAAACCAAATCCTCAGTTTCCATCCTTTTTTCTCTCTCTCGCTGTTCTCACTCACCCGTCGGAGGTACACACACCTACAGCAGCGCGCCGTCCAGACTACGTCACACACGCGCGTCCATGAGAATCTCGCGGACTCGCAACGGGCGGGGGGAGTGAGTGTGTTTGTGCCATTGCATGTCTTTACCTTTTGTGGAAGAGGGAGAGACGTCGGAGGACCCAACGCAGTCTATTCATAATATTGCAATGACCACGGAAGAGGCAGTAAATGAAGTATTGATTAGACAGAGATTTATTAGATGGGCCTAACTAATAAACCGTTGGATCACACAAGACCGGAAACCATAGCAGCGCCGTTAAACAAACCCCGAGAAGCCCAATCCCTATGAGCTCCCCACACTACGGTCATCCGGAGGCGCACAGAGCTTTTGGCCGTGATATTATACAATTATATTGTATCATATACTATTATATATAGAGCTCCGGGAGTCGCAAACGGCAACAATCACTTTCTCCTCCATGCTCGAGCGAATCCAATGGACTTCACTGCACTGAGTTTGACGGTTGAACGCTGATTGGCTGTTTACGTTACACATGTCACTCAGTGGCCACGCTGTTGAACGCTGATTGGCTGTCATCACGAGAAATTAAAATACATTTCAACTCGAGTGAATTTGTCGCGCCACAAATCCTCGTGAACGCGCTCGCCTGTGCACGGCGAAAGTGTGGGGAGACAAATCAAAACTTGTTGCCGGTTTTCTCTCACGAAGAATTCGCCCGATTCGCGTCTACGTTCACTTTATATGGGATTTTGTCGCACCGTTGCGTTTGTTGTGAACACACAACAAGTATGCCGGCGGCGGCAAAAATAAACAGATTACGTGCCAATTTGTATTCGATGTTTGCGACAGGGGCATTTTATACATCCCCTGGAGAACATCTCGCCATCCATCGCATATATTCGATATATCGCCCAGCCCTAGTCTACAGTGTCGAATGCAGCACTGAGGTCAAGTAGCATTAGTATTGAGGTTTTGCCAGAGTCTGTGTTAAGACGGATGTCGTTTACAACTTTAATAAGGGCGGTCTCAGTGCTGTGCAGGGGTCGAAATCCTGATTGGAAGGTGTCATAGCAACCAGTTGATGCCAGGAAGTGATTAAGTTGCTGGAGGACAACTTTCTCAATGATTTTACTTATGAAGGGTAGATTTGATATTGGTCTGTAGTTGTTAATAATAGAGGCATCTAGGCTCCGCTTTTTTAAAAGGGGTTTAATAACTGCAGTTTTCAAAGCTTTTGGGAAATTGCCTGACTGGAGAGAGTTGTTAACTATCTGCAATATGTCTACTGCTAGGCAGTCGAAAACATTCTTAAAGAGGTTGGTAGTAGGGATGGGCGTGAGGAATCGATTACTCGAGTACTACTCGTTACAAATGAACTCGGTTTGATGGACACAAACTCGAGTTAAAGTTTTCTGAAGCAAATGTATACATTTTCTGTTTGGCGCCACTGGCGCGCACCTTGCCGTGTGAACCACGAATAATTTTAATTCAACAAGTTAAGAGATGGTGGTTAGAACAAAACAAAGCAATGTCTGGAAAAAAAATCTGAAATAGGAGATCATAAGGTTTAATGTAAATTATGTCATGCCAAATTGAGCTATCAAAGTACTACAAGTACTATGCGGCAACATATGCTCCTAAAACACAGCGGTGAGTTCGGGAAAGCAGACCCGCAGCAACCAAGTGTGTCGGCTATTTTCACCGTCGCAAAACGCAGCTGTAATCCCGGCCGTGGAGAGAAAATCACAACGCTGATTACATCAATGATCATGAGATGCTGCCTCTGAGTTTTGTGGATCAGAAGGGGTTCCGTGATCTCATGGCCTTTATAGAGCCTGAATACACGGTGCCATCGCGGCGCACCATCACTGCTCGAGTGGAGAAAATGTACGCGGAGAAAAGGGAGCAGTTAAAGGCCGACCTGGTGACAGCCAGACGCGTGGACTTCCCTCACAACTGAGTCCTGTGTTACAGTTACCTGTCACTGTGTGGGAGATGACCGGGACCTGAAGACAGCGGTGCTGGAGACTCCTAGCTCGGATGAGAGACACACAGCAGAGAACATCGCTGCTCATCTCCGAGCTAAATACTAGCGATGCCAACGAGCTAGAAGCGTATTTCAATGAGCCATGCATCCGTCCACATCAAAACCCCATGGACTGGTGGAAGTCAAACGGGGATCGGTACAAAAAACTGAGCGTTCTGGCAAAGCAGCAGCTGCTTATCCCCGCCACCTCCGTGCCAGCGGAGCGAGTGCTCTCCGCCGCGGGACTGATAGTTAACAGAATGCGCTCTCGTCTGTCTCCAGAGCACGTCGATATGCTGTTTTTTCTCACAAAGAATTGATTTCGGTTTTCGCATAATGTTTCATTCTTTTTTTTAAACCGTTACAGGCCTTTGTTCGACGATAAATTGTTCGACGAAAATGTATTTGTTTTTGGTAAGGATGTGTTTTGAACGTTAATAATAAGTAATGAAATAATTAATAATAGGTTATTAATAAATAATGAATAGACTGATGACTGACTGATTGAGAATAAGCATTAGGCTACATGTTTGGTTGGTAATATTGCCGTTAGGGTTAGGGTTAGCGTTAGGGTTAACCAAAAAAATAAAATAGATAAACGAGTACTCGATTGATCCTCGAGGAATTCCTTCGATCACTCGAGTTTGGAATTTATTACTCGTGCCCATCCCTAGTTGGTAGGTATAGTATCAAGGCAACAGGTGGATGTCTTTAGTTGTGACAGTTTCCACAAGATTTTGAGAGTCTATAACATTAAAGCATGCCATCCGTGCCACGTTATTTTTGCCAGAACAGGGTGGTAGTCCAATATTTTTGTTTGAAGTGGAGATATTGATGGCGCGTCTGATACCTTCAATTTTATCAATATAAAAAGCTGCAAACTCATTGCATTTCTGCGTGCAATGGAGATCAGGTGGAATTTCTGTTTGGGGGTTGGTCAGTCTGTCAACAGTTGCAAATAGGGTTTTTGCATTATTAGTTTTGGTTTTAATGATATTGGAGAAAAATGTTTCTCTAGCATTTTTTAAGTCTAAATTGTAGGCACGGAGGCTCTCTTTATAGATATCATGGTGAATATGAAGTTTTGTTTTACGCCAGATGCGTTCAACCTTCCTGCATTCTTTTTTCTGTGCTGTTACAGAAGCAGCTTTTCTCCAGGGTGCCTTTTGCTTTCCAGAAATCGTTTTAACCTTATAAGGTGCAATGACATCTATCTATCTAGTTTTCTACAAGATCATCAGCAGAACAAAAAAAAGTACATTAGAATCTTCATTGATATACCGTTTTTTGACTGTTTGATTTTGTCTGTATGTCGGGAATAAAAGATATGTTAAAGAAAACACAAAAGTGGTCAGACAAGGAAGGATTAGTCACAGAGAGATCAGAAACATTGAGGCCCTTTGTGATAACCAGGTCTAGAGTGTGCCCCTTACAATGAGTAGCCTCTTTCACATGTTGAGACAGTTCAAATGTTTCCAAAATGGTAAAAAGTTTTTTTGCACACTTGTCATTCAAATCATCAGTATGAAAATTGAAGTCACCAGTTATAACTAGACTGTCGAATTCTGTGGAGATGCTAGACAATAATTCTGTGAAGTCATCGAAAAAATTTGCAGAATATGTGGGTGACCTGTAAATAATTAATAGGAGAACTCTGGGGGAGCATTTCAATACAGCACTAAGGTATTCGAACGATGGAAAATCACCAAATAACATCTGTTTCCCCTGAAATACATTTTTAAATATAGCAGCAACCCCTCCACCTCTTTTTCCAGATCTACATGCATCAAAAAAGTTATAGTTGGGAGGAGCTGTCTCTATCAGAACGGTTGCACTGTTAATTTGTTCCAGCCATGTTTCAGTTAAAAAAATAAAATCCAGTTTAGAAGTGGTAATAAAATCATTAACTAAAAATGATTTGTTATTAAGAGACCTCACATTAAGTAGAGCCATCCTGATGGTGTTGTTGATAGGCTTTAAGGTTGTTTTTGGTTTGGAGGCAATAGATATGAGATTTGTGAGGTTAGCAGTGTGTCTAAGTCTCCCTTTGTTTACTCTCTTAGTGGTTACAGCATGAATGTGAAAGTTGCCCTGCTTTGACGTAGGGAACCTTGGGTTCAGCAGATTATGTGAAACTTTCTTTATACTGTGTCTACGGCTGAACCCTTTTTTGTCTCAGTAATACTCAGGACAACTATCAGTACAGGGGGGGGGGGGGCTGGGGCGCCATCCTCTTGGGTGTTATCAGCCTGTGGCCAAAGCAATTTTTTGAAGTTGAAGCAACCGTTAAAAAAAAAGATTGCATGTACCCATCATATGCAATGATCTTAAACCTGCATTGACTAACTGCTGTGACGATGAGTAGGGGAAGCAACAATTTTGCAAAATCGTCCTGTGACGAGACGTTGAAGTCTGCCTTCAGAGGCCAGACATTTCTGGAGTTTTAGATGCAGCGACGCAGCGAATATCCTGCGCTTTCAGACAAGGCTGTGCGCTTTCTCATTCCATTTGCGACCAGGCTTCTCTTGGTCGCAAATAAGAGCGATGACTACTGTCATCGCTCTTATTTTATCCCCAAAAACGCAGCTGATCGGACGCATCACACGATTCGGAGGCATGCATCACATTTAAGGATTTTAAAAACTGATTCTTATTCTTTTTTTTCAAAAATGCATGCGGCAGAGAAGGGAGACTAGCGTTGCTCACGGGTTGGAATGAAAGGGAGAAAAGGGGACAGAGTTGCCTGCGGAAGCGATGTCTGAGATGCAGAGACTGCTTCACGCTACCAGTGTCTGTTTCGTACGGTGTGGAATTAGAGCTCGTGGAGGCACTATTCCGCAAGTACGCCTGCGTGCTTGCGCAATAGCATGCTGCCCGAGAATGCAGTATCGCTGTCAAATCTGTCCCTGGGAAAAGTAACGTTGCTTGCGCCGAATTGAAAAAGGAAACCGCTATAATGAAATAGCGGTAATATTTCCACATTAATTGATAAAATAACAGGGGATGGGAAGGGGGGATGGCTGTTTCAGAAGGGGGATGATTTTGATCATTTTAATTCCAAAGGGGGATGCCATCCCCCCTCAACTTGTGTGCTGGAAGCAGGTTGGATACTGAACCAAGTCTGAGGCTAAAGCTAACCTCAATCGACCCAGACATCACACCCCTCTCACTAAGCATGATAGGCCTAATTTTCAATGTGTGCCTGAGTACATTCTCCTTCAAACCTAAACATAGTTTATATTCTGACCTTATGGCACTTACTGCAGTATTTTTTAATACTGAATACGTTGTTTTTCTATGATACACTTGTTCTTACTCATGATAGTTTGATTAGTGTTTTCGCAGTACACATGATTTCTCTCTTTGCTGTGCATGATTGTTTATAACAGGATTGTTTGACTCCAGTATTTAAATATTCATGTTCAATTCTTTGAATGTTTTGATGCAGTACAATTTACCTCACATGATTGGTTGACTGCAGTTGTTAAAATTAATATTCAGTGCTGTGAATGCTTTAATGCAGTATACTTGTTAATAACCTCACTAGATTGACTGGTATGTTATATGCCAGATGATATCCCCATTTGCTGGGTAGCCCTATTGAAGCAGTTGTTCAATTGTTATTATTATCCTGTTGCAAGTGTTTAAATACAATACATGAGTTATAGACAGTTGGTTGCTTCAGTCAAGTAAAGTTATGTGAATAATAAATCGTATTATTAATATTAATGCCTTCTGTGTAAACTCTATGTAGGTATAGGCCTACGCACTTTATTTTAATTCCGGTGGTACTTGGAGAGCCAAATCATTTCTAAGGTGGTACTCATGGTAAAAAGTTTGAGAACCATTGGTCTATAGCATATAAACGCGTTTTCTGATTACAGTTTAATGTAACAGTAAGCTGACAACATCGCTAATTAACACCGCAACTGCAAATTAACCACACGGATATAACCAAGGCAACCAGTCAGACAAATGTTCTTTTTGCGATCATTCTTTAAACATCGATTCCTCCAGCCAGAGGTCCGAAGATTTGCATTTCCCCATTATTGTCTTTCAAATGACATTGAAATAACAGAAGCGAACTCGCAAAATGGTTTGGCCGCAAGCCAGCCGGGTATATCCAGTTTGTTTCAGCGCACGCACCACCTAACATCATTGATATCGCTCAGGTCCAGGTCTCAGCGGATTTGAGTTCAAGGAGGAACTTTTTTTTAATTCCATGGAAATGCATGTTAAACTCCAATAATTGTTCTTACACAACTTGTTTATTCCGAGCTATCGACAGCATAACAATCCAGCATCACCACAAACGGCTGGCAATGACGAATGCCCCATGCAAATGCAATGTAAGCCATTTGGGCTGTTAGCGTTGCTCCGGGCAAGTTCTAATACTGGATGATCAACAAAAAAAAGAAGATCTGTTTTCATGCCGGAAAAGACCCTGGGCTCCATTTTCGCCAGAATTACACTTTAAGTGTAGTGTAAAGTAAATCATTTGATCCGCTTAATTTACCTGTAGGTATTGGTTAGTGCATGGTAAGCTCACCTGTCCCGGTGGGGTCTGCCCCCTGTAGGTATTAATTAGTGCATGGTAAGCTCACCTGTCCCAGTGGGGTCTCCCCCCTGTAGGTATTAGTTAGTGCATGGTAAGCTCACCTGTCCCGGTGGGATCTCCCCCCTGCACCATGAAGTCCTTGATGATCCGGTGGAAACGGGTGTTGCTGTAGTACCCCCTCTTGGCCAGCTCGGCGAAGTTCTTGCAGGTTTTCGGAGCATGCTTCCAATACAGCTCCAGCACTATGGCGCCCATTCTGAAAGACAAGAAAAGAAAAAAAAAAAACCTTACCTCACCGGAGAGCCAACATAATAACGCACGGCAAACTGGGGAACCAAAAACGGCATCCTTTCTTAAACTGTATCCCGGGCTTGCTATTTCAAATAAAGCAAGACTCGCAGGAAGGAACCAATGGGGTACAGATCCCATTTAATCACAAACCTTAAGACGAGCATCACAGTGGCTGAGTGATTGGTAGAGCTATCCTCCCACCAAACCAAGGAGGGTTTAATTCTTATTTAGAAGTAAGTTATTAATAAATATGAACACTGCGTCGCTATGACTATAATGCTAATAAGGTAAGCATCCATCGGACCAACAGGACGTACGTGGTCTCTATGGTGACGGTGGGGGGCCGCCATGTGTCTGATGGGATCCCGGACATCTCAGCCTCCAGCTTGTCCGAAGGGACTTCTGATTAAACTTTTTTCGGAAAGAGGGCTTCTGACGAACACGTTTATTCCAGAAGCTATCCCAGCCGGCCAGCAGTAGCTTGATGTTTTGCTTCTTCTGTTAGTTCAACAACGGAAACTAGTCCTCATGACTGCCATCTGGTGGACAAACAATGTAAAACCATGACATGACTGCCATCTAGTGGACAAACAATGTTAAACCATTACATGACTGTAGACAAATAATATATAACCAGTACGATTGGCTGCCATCAAGTGGATAAACAATGTAAAGCCATCACAAGACGGATATCTAGTGGACAAAACATATAAAACCATAACATGCGTTACAGGGTTGATTCCAGGGTCACACCTTTCGGGTGCTTGCTTGCAGTGCTTTGCAAAAGTGTTCAATCCTCCTGCTAAAATCTCCACCAGATGATAGACACCATCTACACAAAAATACTAAATAAAAAAAGGAAAAACAAAATCTGCTATTTGATCCCTTCGACTTTGCCAAGGACAATGTTCCTTTCAAAGGCAAGCTATTGGTTGGGTCGTCTATTGAAGTGTTTCTCGACTGGTGGGTTAAGACAAAAAAGTGGGTTGTGGATTTGCTCGGAAAATGTTGCGGAGTGTGTGGTGCAAAAACAAACTATGCTACTACTTTTTATCGCTAGAGTAATGTGCTTTGAATGCAGTTAAGAAAATATTTGTTTATTTAGGTTTATAAAAGCTCATGATGACGTGTGTGTGTTTGTGTGTACGAGCCCATTTTGAGAAATAAATGTGCTTGGTTTGAATTGTATAAAATTGGGTTGTGACATCCAGACCCTGGGAAAATGTGGGTCCCAAGGCCAGTGGTCTATTGCAATGTGTTCAGAAAGAACGATCATAGATACGCCTGTTTTAGAGAGGACCCTCCGCTCCTGAAACCTGAGTCAAGGAATCAAATGTAACGACCTGAACAGAAGTAAAAGATCAGGTTATAGCATAGCAGACATGAGGAAAAATGGAGAAAAATATTGATTGAGTCTCCAAATGGGGACAGTCCACCATTTCATCAGAGCGGTGGAGCTCAGCTCAGCTCGGGAGTACAATCCCTTTCTCCGCCGTGTCGCGGTTCAATCTGGAATTCAAAGTCAAAGACAATGTTCCTTTTCCACCAATTCGTCTCAACCATGGCTGAGATAACCCCCACTACGAGTCTTTACTTGTTGTTGAAGTACCAGAGACGTCAGACGCAATCTTTATGATTCATAATATCATCCGAGGCGCACAGCTTTTGCCCGTGATATTAGATATTATTATATTATATTAATATATATCATATTATTATCATCATCATTATTATTATTATATTATATGATATCATATAGAAAAAGAGCGGGAGTCCGCAAACGGCAACAATCATTTCTCCTCCATGCTGTGGTTCACTCTGACAGCTCATGTGTATGCAATGTACAGCAGCTCATTTGCATTAAAGCTACAAGGGAATAAAGGTAGGTGGGATTTTTTCCCTAAAAGCTATTTCCAGCAACAGCTTCAAAAACATGTTTTCTTGAATTCATATACTATGTTCACTTGTTGGGAAAATACCATAATATGTCTTAGAAACTTATCAAAGCTCTGAGTGGCAAATGGCCCATGGTGCAGTGGAGAGAAGTTATGTTTTTTACTTCAATCAAACCCCTTTTGAATGTGCAGACTCAACACAGGGCATCACCCATGTACAGAAATTCCAAAAGTGATGACTTTGGATAGTCAATGACCAGTTCAAGACGTATTTAAAATGGTAGAGGCTGTGATGAGACTTGATGCTTTCTACAAATGAGTGCATGCAGCTTGATTGGCATACAAGTGTGTGTGTGTCTTCCACTGTAATAACAAGTTGTCAAATTGTTCAGCCACTCTGCTGAACATACATCAGACTTTTCATTTATGTCACTAGAAGGACACCAACCAATCTGAGAAACTAACTTTAATGTAGAGCCACAAATACATTAGTTTCTTTACAAGGTAATGAAATTATGTAAAATATTGAATAGATGAAAAAAATGAAGAATGTCCCTTCTTCACTACCAGCATCAAATGAAAAAATATACAAAAATAAATAATAGTAACAATACATTTATAGAACATAGTTTTAACAATTGCCAAACTTACTCCAAAACCCAACCCATCAATGTCCCATAATAAACATAATACTGGACTGTACAAGTTAAAATAATGAAAAAAAAACATCTGCAGCTCATTCCTTCTCCTTTGGTAGCGTTAAGCTCTGTCGCTCCACATAACAGGGAACCAGACTTTCTAGTTCCAGTAATAACGTCCACTGTCAGCCAACCTTCCGTCAGAACATTTAGCTATTATATTTTCTCACATTTCAATGATCTTGTGTTGTCCGTCTGCACCATGGACTCCACTATACCTATTCTTCTCCTTTAGATTTAGTGGCCAGGCAGTTATCAAAGGTAAAGGTGCCTGCTGCCTCCTGCTGAGTGTGTATCATGACTCCACAAAGAACCTGCGATGATCTGGGGCCGTATTCACAAAGCATTTTATCTTACCGCTAGGAGTGCTCCTAACTCGCGCTAAAACATTTTACGTAGGAGTTTTTTCTTAAAAGTTATTCACAAAGCCGCTGAGACCTACTCTTACTAAGGATGAATCACTAAGAATGAACTAAGAGTGACGCGCCGTTGCTATGGATTACGTCAATTCTCGTGCACAAGTTTAGAAGCGGTCAGTTCGGTGATTGGTTGTTCAGACGAGCCCACTAAATCACCGAAAAACAAGGAAATAGCCTAGGCTAGAAATGAATTCCTATTAAGTAGTAACTTATAGGGCAGTTAGCAGAATACACGCATGATGACAATTTTGTGCAGACCACGATAATGACGTTGTAGCCTGCACGTTCAAGAGAGAGAGAAAGCAAACAATAAAAATACGTACAATTTAAAAGAAAATAAATGTTATGAACTACACAAGTGTTGACAAATTCATTGTCATGTTGATCGCCATCATCATCATCATCATCATCATCATCATCATCATCATCATCGTCTGGCTGTGGAATGTTCCTCCGCTTGCAGAGGTTGTGTAGAATGGCACATACAGTGATTACTGTGCTTGCCCTCTCTGGGGTGAGGCGTATTTCGCCGTGGAGGACATGAAACCGACGTTTCATCTGCACAATTCCTCTCTCCACAACATTTCGTGCATGTTTGTGTGCTCTAGCATATATGGAGGAAATCAGTAAACAATAATAAATATGGATTCAACAAATAAAAGGCGTCAAAGAGCCAATACGATGTGTTTTACGCATAGGACTAAGCGTAATCTGCGTAATCACTTACATGTTATACTTTAACTGTGCTCCCGGTTGTGGATTGAGGTAGGGTGTCTAGAGCCACGTCTTGCATGGATAGTCACTGTCACCCAGCAAGTGACACCCAACTGGTAGGCCTACATCTCAAAAAGCTGCCTCAGACCGCTCACCATTAAAATGCTCGAATCATGGGTAGCTGAAGCTCCAGGGGCCGTATTCACAAAGCATTTCATCTTACCGCTAGGAGTGCTCCTAACTCGCGCTAAAACATTTTACGTAGGAGTTTTTTCTTAAAAGTTATTCACAAAGCCGCTGAGACCTACTCTTACTAAGGATAAATCACAAAGAGTGAACTTAGGCCCAATCCCGTTTCTTTGCTCATTGTCTCAACCCTACATCTCAACCCTAACCCTCATTGCTCATGCTCATTGCTACCCCTCATTGCTACCCCTAACCGATCCCCTACCAAATGGGACAACCCTACCCTGTGACGTCATCATGGCCTCCCCGTGCCCCCTAGCAGATAACCAGACCCCTGGTAATGTTACAAGAGACAGACTGGCTGCCATTGTCTCGGGCAACGAGCAAGACCCATTGTAAAGATGTTTAACCTGAAATGGTATTTATATTTTGTAATTGGCATGTTTAAATTAAGTGTTAAAAAAATAATAATACTATTTGTCCCTCGTAATATACCTTTATTTTGAATGTCACTTAGCTACATGTTAAAGGTGGTATTAGGGTGCACTCACACTAGGCCATCTGGCTGTGGCCGTTGGCCGTTTTCACACCTAACCGTGCTCAAATGGCCCCATTGTTCTCTGGCCTGCACTCACACTAGGCCATCTGGCCGTGGCCGTTGGGCGTCACAGCTGTGGCCTGGCCACGGAAGGCTCTTGTACATACGTCATCATGTCGTAACACGTCATCACCAAGCGTCCGCTGCATGGACTATAATAAAGTCTGCCGCCAGTCAGAGTTTTAACAACAATGGACAACAACACAGAGAACAAGCCAACAGTTGAACCGCTTGACGCGATGTTTACCGTTTAATGGGAAAGAAGGCTCGTCGCCTTTATTATGTCCGTGGTCGTCGCATTGACTATACGTCATCCAGCTCAGGTTGCGTAGCGCGTGTTGGCTCATTAGCATCTGTACCGTAGCGGCCCGTGCCGTAGCAGCACACCTCTCCCAAGTGGCCAAATTGGCCCGGCCTGGCCAGACTGGCCACACTCACACTGGCAGATTTGAGCACGGTTAGGTGCTAAAACGGCCACGGCCACGGCCAGATGGCCTAGTGTGAGTGCACCCTTAGATAATAATCGGTTATGAACAAGAACACTTTAGAAGAAACACTTTATTTAAATAAGAAACACTGAACCACACATCTAAAAATACACACACACGCATCTAAAAATACACACACACGCACACCTAAAAATACACACACACACACACACACTCTCTCTCAGCTTTTGAGAGAATGGTGGAGAATCACATCTTCTCCACCATTCCGCCAACTTTGCCTCGCTCTCCTCATGCCTCGCCTGCCCCCTGGCACTCTCCTCTTGGAAGAGGTGCCTGGGGTGGTGGAAGAGGTGCCTGGGGTGGAGGAGCATGAGGGAGAGGTGGGGGGGCTGGTGGCAGTGGACTCAACGAAGTCCTGAAAGAAAACGAATAAGAAGGAAATAGGAATTATATGCCAGAACTGGTTGATATGGCCATATGTTATGTACAATATATAATAGCTATGTACACAATATAGTACTGCCAAAAAATACATTGATTAACCATGTAATATTACTAATATAATATAATATATTAGTATATATAATATTACTTATAGAATATTACTAATATAATATAATATATTAGTATAAAGCTTATTTTTAACATGGAGTCACTAGAACATGGAAGATCTGGATATCATACGACATGATATCCAGCCCGGTCGTATGCAGCCCGGCCGAGAACCGGGGTTGGGCGGCCCGCGAAAGTCGGCCGCGGACTTTCGCGATCTTCCGCGATCTTCCGCGAAAGTCGGCCACAGACTTTCGCGATCTTCCGAGAGTCCGCGGCCGGGCTGCAGAGTATAATTAATAAAATAATTACTAGTTAATTACAGAGAAAACACTTACATTTGTGTTTTTCCAATCCTGTCGCATCTTTTCGCCCTCCATCTTGTCTAGGATATTTCTTGATTTTCCGTTTTCTCGCAAGGTATTGTGGGAGCAAGTCAGAACTGAAGCGCATTGAGGGTGCCCATCGAAAATCTCAATTTTGAGGGGATGTTAGCCCTCCCCCTAGCCCTTAAGCTACCTTTAAACTGGTATTGGGACATGGCTCCACGGCGCGTGAACGCGCAACAGCGAGGGTTAGGGCTGAGATTTTGAAGCGAGCCAAGTAATGGGATTCAACCTAAGAGTGACGCGCCGTTGCTATGGATTACGTCAATTCTCGTGCACGAGTTTAGAAGCAGTCAGTTCGGTGATTGGTTGTTCAGACGAGCCCACTGAATCACCGAAAAACAAGGAAATAGCCTAGGCTAGAAATGAATTCCTATTAAGTAGTTATAGTGCAGTTAGCAGAATACACGCATGATGACAATTTTGTGAAGACCACGATAATGACGTTGTAGCCTGCACGTTCAAGAGAGAGAGAAAGCAAACAATAAAAATACGTAAAATTTAAAAGAAAATAAATGTTATGAACTACACAAGTGTTGACTGATTTGTGCCAAGGTGTTTACCTAAAATGTGTTTTCAAAGTGATCCCTAAATGCCGGTCCACTCGGTTCCACACGGCCAAATTCATTGTCATGTTGATCGCCATCATCATCATCATCATCATCATCGTCTGGCTGTGGAATGTTCCTCCGCTTGCAGAGGTTGTGTAGAATGGCACATACAGTAATGAATGACTGTGCTTGCCCTCTCTGGGGTGAGGCGTATTTCGCCGTGGAGGACATGAACCGACGTTTCATCTGCCCAATTCCTCTCTCCACAACATTTCGTGTATGTTTGTGTGCTCTAGCATACATGGAAGAAATCAGTAAACAATAATAAATATGGATTCAACAAATAAAAGGCGTCAAAGAGCCAATACGATGTGTTTTACACGTAGGACTAAGCGTAATATGCGTAATCACTTACATGTTTTACTTTAACTGTGCTCCCGGTTGTGGATTGAGGTAGGGTGTCTAGAGCCACGTCTTGCATGGATAGTCACTGTCTCCCAGCAAGTGACACCCAACTGGTACATCTCAAAAAGCTGCCTCAGACCGCTCTCCATTAAAATGCGCGAATCATGGGTAGCTGAAGATCCAGGCCACTTTGCAACAACATCCAGTAGGCTATGTTAAAATTTGCATCAAAAACAACCTGCGTGTTGATTGAACCTATTGATGAACACGTCCTCGTCTTTTGATGGCGCAATTATTTGTATGTGCGTCCCGTCAATAGTACCGACCACACCGGGCATACCTGCAATTGCCATGAAGTTGGCTTTGATCCTGTGTAATTGTTGAATGTCCAAAGGAAAGTTTATGGCACGGCTGACTGATGGTTGCGATATTTTTAAATCGTCGGCATTGCAAAGTTGCATTTTCCCTGTTGCTAAATCCAAACATTTTATTTCGGGACTAATCGGATTATTCCTGTTGGTCGGGGATGTTAATGCATCGCTAACTCCACAACAAGTTTAATACCCTAACATTTCGTCTCGCAGGCATTTTACGATTCTTTGTGAATAGGTCTTACTGAGTTAGGAGTCCTCTTGAGGACTTTTAAGCTCTCCTAGACTTAGGTGCTACTTTTAGGCCTTTTACTTTGTGAATTGCTCTTAGTGAAAAAATTTAGGAGTCCTAAATTTAAGAGTGACAAGCCCATTATTTTTAGGAGTTACTCCTAAATTCGCCAGTTAGGACCTACTTTTAGCCCTAAGATCCTTTGTGAATACGGCCCCTGACCTTTTCTCTAACACACATGTTCACAAAATCGTCTAAATGATTTCAAAAATTACATAATTAAATATAGTTGCAAGCAACCATGACCTACTGTATGACGGTAGGCTCGACTGCATGACTGTGGTGGTGGCCTAATGAACACAAGATGGTAAACATCTTTTGATGTAATGCCTTGTTTCACAGAATGGTTCGTCTGACTTGAACCAGCGACCCCATGGTCAAGACTCTAACGCATTACCACTACACTACATTAACATGTAGACTGTGAAGAGCAGATTAGAGTATATTTTGAGGAATAAAAGTCTTCTGTTGAGCATGTTGAGCAGGTTCGGGATGGCATTGGTACGCCTTAAAAACTGGTTTACCGGAAGTTAATATATCAAAACATCACCAACCATGTTTCTAATACTGTGTCAAAATCCACAGCCAAACCGACGATTGCGAAATTACTTATGCACCGTTTTAAGGCCTTAGCCTGCATTGTAGAGAGGCCACGGTTCAGAGATGAGAACTTCAAACAATGTTTTATTTAATTTTTTTCTGATATAGTCTTCAAATTTGGTGTTGCCACAGTTACCTTGAAAAAGTAATCCGATTACTGATTACTAGTTAGTTACTCCTTAAAATAGTAACTTGGTTACTTTACTGGTTACTTGATTTTAAAAGTAACTAAATTAGATTACAAGTTACTTTATTAGTTACATTTAGCTGCGAAAACACCCCCTGCCGCCTCAAAATAAAAAACACCCGGGAATTCGGGGGGGGGGGGCATCAGTACCTCTTGTATACAGGGCCTAGAGTTTGGTGCTACGGCCCTGGGGTGAACACACTGACACACGGCTTTCAACCGCTTTCGCCGGCTTTTAATGCGTAGACAAAATATCAACTAGCGCTTTACGGGGCGATCACCGGACGCATCTCCACGTGCGTGACTTAAACAGCGCGTTGTATCGCTCGAGCTGCTCGGACCTCCCTGTGGGTTTAGTTCTCTGCCGATAAGTAGAGGCTCCCACGTGCTCTCTCTGCTGCCGTCGCTCCAGCGCAACACACACACACACACAAAAAATGAACTAGTTCATAGTTCTTTTTTTCAATATGTTGCTGTGAGCTATTCGTTTTTTCCGGTATTTTGAACATTGAGCCCGCTTTGTGGTTTGTCTAGGATGAAATAGAGTGGTTGAATCAAGTATCGTAGCGAAATACAGTTTCTATTGTGTTTTATTGCACATTTAGCGCATTTTGTAAATCCCATTGATTTCTGTTGGAAGGCTCATTGCTTGTTGGCCGGAAACGTAAAGGCGGGGGGGTTCACGTTTGGTTGTAGTCTTTTTGCTCGGTTCTATCCCTACTGTTGACACGGAGAACCGAGTGAAAAGACTACAACCAAACGTAAACAGCCCCCTTTTCCGTTTCCGGCCAACAAGCAATGAGGCATTCTAGTCCGCCGAGCTATGAGCCAGAGAATTAACGTTATGGATTGTACATATTCATAATTCGAAATTCGTCGCAGCCTTTACACCACAGATACTATAGGGTCTAAAGCATATAACCGCGTTGTCTGATTACAGTTGAATTCATTTTTCCACAATTTAACAGCGATCGTTTTGAAAAATAATCACCCCGCCATTCGTTTCAATGGGAATCGGCGTTGCAATACTTTCAACATAAAGTGTACATATTTATAATTGGAAATTCGTCCCAGCCTTTATACGACAGATACTATAGGGTCTTATAATCGCACTTTCTGATTACAGTTTAATGTAACAGTAAACTGAACTCACTGCAACTTCAAATTAACCACACAGAGATTAGCATGGCAACCGGTCAAACAACACGGCGTTCTGCGTGCGCATCCGCCGTGTTGATAAACAAATAACCCCCATATTGAACGAATTTAAACTAAGCTAGCGTCCCGTTCACAGGCACCAGAATGAACGAGTTCACAGTAACGTTCATCAGGCAGTAATACAGTACGTTCAGTTCACGTTCGCCCAAAATATGAACGAGTTAATGAACTACCGTTCAATGAACGCGTTCGGGCACAACACTGGCAGCACCGTGCGACTAAGGCCCCGTCCACACGAAGCCGAAACAGTTACGGTTTCGATCTATCCAGTTTCGGAGTATCTCCATAAAGACGGAGTCAAGCGAAACCGGGTAGATCTGTAGAAACGCTGTAGTATACAATTCCAGGCCCATAAGGGGCGCTGCTTCTGCTACAGCAATCCAGAAGGAAAATAAATAATAAGAAGAGGCGAGCATGCGCATGAAGGGTGAGACTCCGCGGGCTTAACAGTCGCTAACACTCCGCGGGCTTAACAGAATTGGCTAGAGGGTCGAGGGGTGGGGCGATGCCGTCATCGTTTACGGTTTCAGCCGGTTTCAGGCGTCCACATGAATCCAAAACGAAACCGGGTAGATTTGAAACCACCTCCGAGGGTGGTTTCCGAAGTTTGCGGTTTCGGTCAGCGGATTCGCCGGCTTCGTGTGGACGGAAGGCCGAACCGTACAAGACCTTTGCGGTTTCGCCATGAAATCGGCTTCGTGTGGACGGGGCCTAATTCCGCTGCTAATAACAACTGGTGGCACGGACTCTGGAGAGTCAAGGTCGACACTCGCCTCTGATAGATTGAAGTCTTTGGAGACTGTTACGTCCCCCGCTAGGGGAAGGGGTGGCAACATATAACCAGATGTCGTTGGTTAACTTATAGTTGTTTATTTAACCCGGAGCTTGGGGTAATCAGTTAAATCCTAACAGAGGAGGCAAAACTACAAAAGGAAAAGGACCATTGGGTGCTGTCCAAATCAAAGAAATGAACATAACCAAAGAGAAGCTCCCAAAAAATACGAGTGGAGCAGCACCCCTGCCTAACAAAGGTGCAAACTGCGTGTTGGTTTTCGATAACCACTAACAACCTTACCATGGCCCAGTTCCCTGGTAGCTAATAAGAGCCTCAATCAAGTAACAAACTAAGCATTTGAAGACCTAAATGGCAAGCTGCAAATCCGAGACAAGCTGCCGCGCATATTCCAAGTGCCCCTGACTGCAGCCCGCAGATCGAGGAGGAGCTAAATGTGGGCAGGTCTAAACGTTTAACCCATGGTTTTACCCTCTCGGGCGCCATCTGGTGGCGGAGATCCGGCAGCACATTCTCAAACATCAATACAGCACAACACAGCACAATACCGTGGTGAAGTTAGTTTGAAGTTGGATATTCGACAGATATTCGGCCATTCATTTCCTATGGAAAATTACTTTTTGCTCAATAGCTCCCGAGTTATAGGACCCAGAGGCCCCAGACCAATGTTGACCTGTCCTACTATGTGGTACTAACAACACACACCTCACTAAAAAATAATATTTTGCTCCTCCTATTTTATTAAAATATTTTAAGAATCCCATTCATTTCCTATGGGAAATTGCTTTTTGCTCAATAGCTTCCGAGTTATAGGACCCAGAGGCCCCAGACCAATGTAGACCTGTTCTACTATATGGTACTAACAACACACACCTCACTAAAAATTAATATTTTGCACCTCCTATATTATTTTAATATTTAAGAATCCCATTCATTTCCTATGGAAAACGGCTTTTTGCTCAATAGCTTCCGAGTTATGGGACCCAGAGGCCCCAGACCAATGTGGACCTGTCCTACAATGTGGGAATAACAACACACACCTCACTGAAAATTAATATTTTGCACCTATTTTATTTGAATTTTTTAAAAATCCCATTCATTTCCTATGGAAACCAGCTTTTTGCTCAATAGCTTCCGAGTTATGGGACCCAGAGGCCTCAGACCAATGTAGACCTGTCCTACTATGTGGTACTAACAACACACACCTCACTAAAAATTAATATTTTGCACCTCCTATATTATTTAAAGCCCATGGTGCAGGTTAACCGGAAGTTTTGATTAATGGGTACATAAAGCACTCAAAATATGTATATAAAGTTAGAAATGTCTCCAAAATGGTGTTAAAGTCCAGTTTTTGTAGTTTTGTTAGTAACGGTTATTTTTTACGCAATTTGGCGATGACGTCACGTAAGGTAGACGCATACTAGAACTAGCATTATGGCGGACGGGGATGAGGAAGAGGTAGCAAGACCCACTGTCAACATTTATGATGGCCCACAGCCATATAATTTCGAACCGGTTAGGCGTATGAGGGGAAATGAGGAAATACCGAGAGCCGATGGCCGTCAAAGACAAATAAATGCATGGTCAGAGGAGAATGAGTGGAGAGTTGGTGAAGTGTCCTGGTGAGTTGCTACCATTTAGAAACGCAGCAAGGAGCGCTGGAGCTAGTAGTCTATGAACAGCAGTGCATACAATAACTTATTTCTTTTTACTGTCAGTGAATAGCATCGAATGAAAGTCAATGTTTTCTTTATATCTAGTGACAGATTATGTCATTGGCTCAGATAAGTACCCTAAACTTAGTCAGAAGATCCAGAAATAGAAGGCATATTATGCCTTCTATTTCTTCTAAATATGGGCTAGCTTGACAGTCCCACCTGTGAACCCCTAGTGTTTATTCTAAGCTTTTACCTTTCTCCGGTGAAAATGTTGTTTGCAAACGTAGCCGACGCCGAGTAGGCTGGTTATGTCTTCAGTGTGATTATTTTTGATAGTGCTAACTCGTTTTCCTCGTGATTGATTGTCATTGAAACTGTCAGGGTACTGCTTACCGGGAGAGAGCAGTAAGCGTGTCTGTGTCGCTGTGTTTGGCAGGTGTCTGTGTGGGCGGTGTCGTCCCATGGAAACTGTGGTGGAGAGCTTGTGTTGTAGGGAGGTGAGCGCGTTTTGGTCGCTGGTCGAGGAGCTCACCCCGCGGCCAGCAGATATAACGTGCCTAACGCAGCATCCTGGATTTGAGGCATGCTGCCTGAATCCGTTTGTGCTAATGTGGCAGCACGAGCTATGGAGTGATGCCCCTTTTCTTAAGGCAGTATCGGTAGCATTAATTATTGCCAGACAACGCCACCCTGGGAATTTCACCTAGAGATTTATTTTAAGTGGGCTAGCACAAATGAAGGAAAGGCACTGAGGTCCGTTATGCAATGAGGCAGAGACGGCAGTTCGATCATACAAAAATACGTTTATTTATACAAAATGTCTGTTCTTAAAACTAGAGAATTACTCACTAAGGAGGGAAATTGGGTGCTGAGATCCAATCAGTGCTGAGACCTACTGTGAACACCTGCATCCAAAGGAAAGGGGGTCCCAGGAACACCACACGTAAAACAAATGAAAAATAAACCAAATGCAAACACAATACAAAAGGGACACCGTGACCAGGACACCAGTCCACCACCGTAGGCTCAGCACCTGAATTGAGGGGGATCGCAGAGCAACCAGTTAGAAAACATAATGGAAACAAAATAATAATAAGAGAAATTAATTAAATAAACAAAATCTATAATAAGTAAACACAAGGAGAAATCAGCAAAAACTCTTACATAACATAACATACACACTTTAGAATGTAGTTGTACCAACTAAACAAAAGAGATAGCGACACAACAGGAACAGGAACAAACTATCGCTAGCCGAATGAACGGCAAAGCGATCGGGTCCGAGCTGGCCCTGGCAAGGCGGTAATAACGTGGAGGCAAAGCAGCAGTGGTTTTTATAGGTGGATTGGCCGCCGCTGCGCCGCTACTGTCGGCCACCCAATCGGGCAGTCCCGGCCAACGTGGTGTGGAGCAGGGAACGGGACGCTATCCAAAAGCGACAGTTCAGTAGGCGGCATCGGCTATGTATCGATGAGCAGCGCGCAGCCAGCAGCAACATCCAAGTGAGCCCTTTACAACACAATAACTAAAATTAGCACTGGAAAGGCAACGTATAAGAGAGATGCAGCCGTGACCGGCAGCTCACCTATCACTGCACAGAAGCGGAAATAGACGCACAGGAGCTACGTGACCCAGCCTCCGGCAAGCAAGAGCCTTTACAAAACAATAACTAAAATTAGCACTGGATGGGCAACATGCGAGAGAGATGCAGCCGTGACCGGCAGCTCACCTGTCACCGCACGGAAGCGGAAATGGACACCCAGGCGCAACGTGACCCAGCCTACGGCAAGCAAGAGGCCGACAGGTGCTCTACGCCCGCCTTTATAGATAGTCTCCCACCGTGATTGGCTGGGACTGCCGCACAGCTGACAGTCACCATGACAACAAACCACATATTGCCACATCTGCCCCCATCAATTGAATCGTCGTCCCGACGATGGAATAACCAACAGCAAATTGAAATCATCTCCAAGGCCTAAATAGCGCCGCAACTGCATTAGAAATGGACACAGAAGGATTAACACTTCCCTGTCCAGCATCCCCTGCAGACCGAGGGAGGTGGTGGACATTGGTGTGGTGACCTGCCGTTAACCTTACTGTGCGCCGGACAGCATTTCGAGCAACAGGGAGGGAAGAAGTACTTGCCACTACAGGAGCAGGAACTACTAGGGAAGATGGCACAGAGGGGGCTGGGTCAGATGGTGGAACCAGCAATCTAGGGGTGGTTTGGGTCACAGCTTCGGCCTGGAAGGAAGCGGGCAACGGGTTCTCAGGCCTCTCGACTAGCCAATCACCATCACCTGTCACCTCATCCTCTGACTGAGATCGCTCAGGAGGAGGTGCAGACGAAACAGCAGCGCCACCAGGAGACTCTACCCCTACCACAGCCTTCAACAAAGAACGATGGACCTGCCTGGCTCGAGTTGGATCATCCCTAGGGGCAATGGTGTAGACTGATCCCCCTTCCCTCGGTGCCCTCATGACACAATACTTAACCGAGGCCCACTGATCCTGGATCTTGTGGCGCCCCCGTACACCAAGATCTCGCAACCACACCAACTGGCCCTCTTCGAGGGGAACATCTCGGACATGCTGGTCGTGGTTTTTCTTACGGCGCTCGGCAGCAGCCTTCAACCGGTCACAAGCTCCCTCAAAGGCCATCTGTAGGCGGGCTTGATGTTCCTGAACCCACTCGTGGACGTAGCCCCCAACAGGATTCTGAACCCTGCCTAAAAGGAAATCAACCGGGAGTCTTGGCTCCTGGCCAAACATCAACAGGAAAGGGGACTCACCAGTTGCCTGATGCGGGGTGGTGTTATAGGCATACAGGACCTGGGGAAGACAGGAACTCCAGTCGTGCTTACGGGACACGGGCAGTGTGCGCAGCAAATTGTGAAGTGTTCTATTAAAACGCTCACATTGCCCATTCCCTGAAGGATGATATGGCGTGGTTCGGGATTTCTCTATCCCGTACAACACACATAACTGACGAATAAGAGAACCCTCAAAACTCCGTCCCTGATCGGAATGTATCCGGGCAGGGACACCAAATTTTGAGAACCACTCAGTGACCAGGACACGAGCTACAGTAGTAGCTCGCTGATCACGGGTAGGTACAGCCCACGTGTACTTGCTGAAGACATCAGTCATGACGAGGACGTCTTCAATCCCATGACTGGGCTCCAGAACAGTAAAATCAATAGCCAGGATCTCATTAGGTCGAGAAGCCAACAGGTGTCCCATGAAGCTGCGAGCAGCAGGTTGACTCACCTTGGCCACCTGGCACCGCTCACATGCCTGGCACCACTGTACCACCTCAGCAGACATGCCTGGCCAGTAACAACGCTGCCGCAGGAGCTCTAGAGTCCTCTCAATCCCCTGATGACCATGCCCTTGGTGAACCTCCGTCAGCACATCCGTTCTTAAAACTGCAGGCAACAACAACTGAAACACACCCTCGGCCCCATCCGGCCGGAAAACCTGGCGATACATCACCCCATTCCTTTCAATCAACCGGTCCCACTGCCGAAGCAGCACCAGGGCTGACTGAGACACTGGTCTCCGCTCCTCTTTATTAGGACGCTGTTTACGTGTCCAGAAAGCCAAGACTTCCTGGATGACTGGGTCAGCGCGCTGGAGTGCAGCGATGTCAGATGGGGGGTGATGGGGCAAGGCGGCAACAGTGGCTTGTGTCGCATCTATGGTGTCTACTTGCAAGGCCTGCTGTAAGGGTTTGGGGAGCAACGTGCCACGGACCATGACCTGCAGGTCTTGTGCCTCGGGGGAATGCTGACGAGAAAGGGCATCTGCGTTTCCGTTGCTACGACCCGAACGATATTTGAGTTCAAAATCAAACGACGCGAGTTGGGCTACCCAACGCTGTTCAGTGGCCCCAAGCTTGGCGGATGACAGGTGACTCAAGGGATTGTTGTCGGTGTAAACAACACATTTATGACCCAACAGGTATTCCCTAAACTTCTCAGTCATGGCCCACTTGAGCGCCAAAAACTCCAACTTCATGGAGCTGTAGTTACTCATATTGCGCTCAGTGGGCCTCAAACCACGGCTAGCATAAGCTATGGGCCGAACCTTACCATCCTGTTCTTGGGATAATACGGCCCCAAGACCACCATGGCTGGCGTCCACCTCCAAGATGAATGGTAGGGTGAAGTCGGCATACGCCAGCACAGGTGCAGTGGTGAATCGAGTTTTCAAAGCCTCAAAGCTATGGCGACACTCCTCTGTCCAACGACCAGACACTGCTTGGTTAACCCGCTTGGGTTTGAGGCCTGCCAGCTCTGCTACCAGCTTATGCAGGGGTGCCGCCAGCTTCGCAAAACCCTCAACAAAGCGACGGTAGTAGCTGGCGAATCCAAGGAAGGAACGCAGCTCTGAGAGAGTGGCAGGAGGAGGCCAGCTAGAGACAGCTCTGACCTTGCCGGGGTCAGTGGAGACACCCTTGTCTGAAATAACATGGCCCAGGTAACTCACTTCCTGCTGGAAGAAAGCACACTTGCTGAGTTTCACCTTTAACCCTTCGTGGTGTAAACGCTCCAGCACCACACCCAACCTCTCCAGATGTTGCTCGATGGTAGAGGAGAAAACCACTATGTCATCGAGATACAGCAGCAGGGATTGGCACTGCTGGTCGCCAAAAATCCGCTGCATCAGACGCTGGAATGTACCGGGAGCATTGCAAAGCCCAAATGGCATGCGGTTCCACTCAAAAAGGCCAAAGGGGGTACAAAAAGCCGTCTTAGAACGGTCAGCCTCTGCCACAGGGACCTGATTGTAGCCACTAGCCAGGTCTAGGGTGGAAAACCAACGAGCACCAGTGAGGGAATCCAAAGACTCATCAATGCGGGGCAGTGGAAAGGCATCCTTCCTGGTTTTACCATTCAGGAGCCTATAGTCCACACACATGCGAAGGCTACCGTCCTTCTTCTTGGCCAGCACAATTGGAGACGCATATGGGCTGCTGCTTTCCCTAATGACCTGAGTCGCCAGCAGCTGGTTAATGTGGTCTTTAACAACCTCATACTCAGATGGAGGAATTCGGCGATAACGTTGTCGTACAGGAGCATCATCTAAGAGAGGGATCTCGTGAGAAATCAGGTCAGTACACCCTAGGTCCCCATCATTAACTGAAAAAATGGAACGGTACTGGCCAAGAAGAGCCCTCGCCTTATCCCGTGCTCCCGCAGGCAAATTACCCAACTGCAAAGTTGCTATAGGGTCCTGTGCTGGTGGGGAAACTGACTGCGAAGTCATTGTCGCCACCACAGGTGGCACCTCAGTGACACCGGCAGGCAAACTCACGACCCGCACCTCCTCCAAGGTCCCCACCACAACACGGGGGTAAAGCACCACATCTGAAGACCCTACGTTCACAATGGGAATGTAGGCTGTGCCCCGTACCACCGATACCAGAGCAGGAGGTGCAAGCAGCCCAGCGGGCAGGCCAGAGTCTAAGGACTCAAAGAGCATAGTAGTGCCAGAGTACTGCTCCGAGCATGTGGCCGTGACAATCTTCATCACACCACCCGGGATACGACAAGCCTTTTTACCACGTAGTTTGGCTTTCCCTGCTCCCCGACCAGCTGTAACACTGGCTTCATGGCACTTTTGGAAGGCCTGCATGACAGGCTTAGGGACCTCAGATACCACTGGCAGGTCAAACAAAGCCAAGCCATGCTGCCCAAAGAGCTCTGCATAGCACCTTCGGATAACATTCATCCCTAAAATACCAGGAACCTGAGAAGATACACCACCAGGTGGGTCCTTGACCAACAGAATCCCACAGGCTGGCAGCCGCTTCCCACAAAGCTCTACGTCCAGTTCTAAGTAGCCGATGTAAGGGATGGCCAGGCCATTGGCTGCTCTGAGCTGCAGCCAGTGGCAAGGTTTAAGCCGCTCTTGGCCCCAAGGCGCAAAATGTTGCTCGAAAAGAGACTCTGTAATAGTTGACACCATAGACCCTGTATCTACTAAACAAGAGACAGCAACCCCTCCCATCCTCACACCTACATGAGGACAAGATGACATGAGCTTGGACACTTCCACGTCACCTGGACCTAAATCTGAGCCAGTAACTCCCCTCTCCGAACTGTGACTCTGCAGTTTGGCGGGTGCTAGTATTCCGACACCTGGGCGGAATGGAATGGCCCACTTGGCCGAGGGACCGGTAAAGAAGGTTGAGCGCAGGCAGGAACACGAGCTCCACACTCCCTAGCAATGTGACCTGGTTGCTGACACCTCCTACAGATGATGGGACCACGAAAAGGCGCTCGGCTTTGCTGCTGAGAGGCCTGCAGACGGGAAATGCTCTGAGTCAGCTGGTTCAACTGTTCCTGTTGCAACTTCAGCATTTCCCTCATCTCACACAGCTCCGAGGCTTGAGGCGAACCGACACCTGCCTGATGGCTGCCCTGGACCACACACTGAGCACTGAAGACAGAAGGAACAGAATGACTACGACCTCTAACACCTCCAGGTAAGCCCTCTCGTTCCCACCTGATCGCCTCACTCCTAGCCTCCAGTAAGGTAGCAGTAGGCTGCCTGCGCACAAACTGCTTCAGCTCACGACGAAGTGGCCCATCCAGCACATGCTCCACAAACTGATCCCGCAACAAAACCTCTGCATTGGGTATGCCACTGGGTGCACGCTGCTTCACAGAGGTCATGAGACCCATCAATGCGAGGGAAAACTCTAGTAGAGTCTCTCCCTCATGCTGTCGTCGGGAGAAAAATGCCTCTTGTAAAGCTACATATGACTCTGCACACCCATAAAGCTCCTCTAATACCGCAATTATCTTAGATGGGTCTGAACGCTCTTCACTGGAGCGGTACTTAATTTCCTCACGCGCCTCCCCCTCTAGGTGGTCAAATAAGAAGAATGCCCGATCGGATGCAGACAAGTGGCGTGCTCTCATACAGGCTTGCACCTCCTCCAACCATTCAGCTAACCCTATGCCTGACCTTGCCCTAAATGTGGGACATTTTCTGTCTCTAGGGACAAAAATCAGTCTCTCCGTTGAAGGAGCACTGGCACTGGAGGATGCAGCAGGCGCAAGAAGAACTGGGGGCGCTGTACTAGGGCCAGGCATGGCTGCAACCTGTTCCTGTCTCAGCCCCTCGTTGTCTGCCCTTAGCTGTGCGACTAAATCCCTCAGTTCCTGCAACTCTGCCTCCATAACTAAGCCTATACAAGCTACAACCTTCTCTACCGTGGAGAAGAGTCCAGGGCAAGGGGAGCTGGGCTTGTTGCAGGTCCACAAAACCAGCTGCTGCTTTGCCTCGAAAAGAGAAAGAAATGAAAAATGAAAAACAAAACAAAACACAAGTCAGACACAGACACTTACGTTAGCACAGACACGATCTTTCTTTAAAGAAACTAATGAAAAATAAAAAAATAAACAGAACGCACGTCTCTGCCCTCAAATTGCAAATCCTGCCGACAACGCCAGATTGTGGCAGCACGAGCTATGGAGTGATGCCCCTTTTCTTAAGGCAGTATCGGTAGCATTAATTATTGCCAGACAACGCCACCCTGGGAATTTCACCTAGAGATTTATTTTAAGTGGGCTAGCACAAATGAAGGAAAGGCACTGAGGTCCGTTATGCAATGAGGCAGAGAGGGCAGTTCGATCATACAAAAATAAGTTTATTTATACAAAATGTCTGTTCTTAAAACTAGAGAATTACTCACTAAGGAGGGAAATTGGGTGCTGAGATCCAATCAGTGCTGAGACCTACTGTGAACACCTGCATCCAAAGGAAAGGGGGTCCCAGGAACACCACACGTAAAACAAATGAAAAAATAAACCAAATGCAAACACAATACAAAAGGGACACCGTGACCAGGACACCAGTCCACCACCGTAGGCTCAGCACCTGAATTGAGGGGGATCGCAGAGCAACCAGTTAGAAAACATAATGGAAACAAAATAATAAGAGAAATTAATTAAATAAACAAAATCTATAATAAGTAAACACAAGGAGAAATCAGCAAAAACTCTTACATAACATAACATACACACTTTAGAATGTAGTTGTACCAACTAAACAAAAGAGATAGCGACACAACAGGAACAGGAACAAACTATCGCTAGCCGAATGAACGGCAAAGCGATCGGGTCCGAGCTGGCCCTGGCAAGGCGGTAATAACGTGGAGGCAAAGCAGCAGTGGTTTTTATAGGTGGATTGGCCGCCGCTGCGCCGCTACTGTCGGCCACCCAATCGGGCAGTCCCGGCCAACGTGGCGTGGAGCAGGGAACGGGACGCTATCCAAAAGCGACAGTTCAGTAGGCGGCATCGGCTATGTATCGATGAGCAGCGCGCAGCCAGCAGCAACATCCAAGTGAGCCCTTTACAACACAATAACTAAAATTAGCACTGGAAAGGCAACGTATAAGAGAGATGCAGCCGTGACCGGCAGCTCACCTATCACTGCACAGAAGCGGAAATAGACGCACAGGAGCTACGTGACCCAGCCTCCGGCAAGCAAGAGCCTTTACAAAACAATAACTAAAATTAGTACTGGATGGGCAACATGCGAGAGAGATGCAGCCGTGACCGGCAGCTCACCTGTCACCGCACGGAAGCGGAAATGGACGCCCAGGCGCAACGTGACCCAGCCTACGGCAAGCAAGAGGCCGACAGGTGCTCTACGCCCGCCTTTATAGATAGTCTCCCACCGTGATTGGCTGGGACTGCCGCACAGCTGACAGTCACCATGACAACAAACCACATATTGCCACACTAAAAATAGCATACACACACTTCAGGCAGGATCATGGTCCCCTTCAAGCCAGCACGCACGAGTATGTTCATGGTTTATGTTTACTTTACAAATCTTTTTACACTGAGTCATTTGAACCAACAGTTATAGGTGACAGGAGATGTGTTGCATACACAATAAACATGCATAAGAAACAGGCTTAAAATGACGTTTCCAACCTACTTACAGAGTTTTAAACTTAAGAATCTTTCCTACTTATCCCTAGGCAATACCGGTACACTGCGTACAGGCAAGCTATACGCTGGGCTTATGGCGTTTTAGGGAGGAGTATAAGGAAGCCTCTACCCTCTTGTGTGGTTTCAACCATCAGACAGCAATTCCAGAATGATGACCAGACGTATCAGGGCTTTCAATGGCCTTGTTTGGATGAAAATGAATAAAAATAATAGTTATGCTTATTCTGTTGTGATCATTCAATTGCCCTTAAAATGTTATAAAGTACACAGAACACATGCATTTTGGATAAAAAAAAAGTTGATTGGCATTGCTTGTAATGGTTACTGAACAAAGACACAGGTTGGAATTAAATCTATATAAAAAAATGGTTAGGCACAAAACATACAAGGAACACTGATGAAGGGCTAGACCCGCAATGTTTACTTCTAATTCTAATTAATTCTGCAATAGTGTAGTCATACCCGAGGGTCAGTTGATGGTTCTCTTTCTCTCACACACACACACACACACGCACACTATTTCATGCATGCATACATGCAGTGATACATGCAAAAGCACATCAAGCAGACACAGTGAGCCCAGACAACACCGCACACAGAGGTTGACAAGGCACAGGTAAAATGATTACCAAATTATTTTGAATTATATACAAAGAAATTTCATGCAAATAATAACAACTAAATCATTGGACATGTCCGTGGAAAAAAATAATAATGTGAAATTTGGTTTTCTTGAAGCGTGACTGCCGGGCTAGGTAGAGGCTGATGGCCTCCTCCTTAGGAATCTGTTCGAAGGATTTGGCGATGGGGGCGGGTGCATCGGAGGACAAATTGGCGCCAACTTCTCGAAGAACCGCGGGTGAATTGGCGTAGCTCTCCCGAAGGGCCTTCATTAATGATGTTGCATAACCTGCAGACATAATAATAATAATATTACTTTATAAAGATCATTGTCACTGATCACTCGTGCGCCATCTCAAAATATGATAGAACTGCCTGACACTGCTTACCGTATGAGGCTGCCTCTTTGATGGGACGCACCACATGGGCACCTTTTCTGAAGCGCGGATACCGCACGCAGTACTTCTCCGTCCCGTCACTTCTCCGTGCTGTCTCGCGATTGGCATTGTGATTATAATGCAGCGCCGCCAAGAGAAGCCTACAAAATAACACATTTGAGAAAACCTTTGAAACTTGGTGTATGACAAAATACTACAATAGGCACGTTAATAGGTACTATTATTACTATAAAAGGCATAATAATTGGCAGTGTTATTCCATTGGATAGCACTGACCTGCTATACATCCCAAGGTATGAAAACCCTGTGTGCTTGGGCGCGAAGTGCAAGATGAGGGAGTGGTAAGCCTCAAGGGAGAAGGTCTGGTGCTGTGGAGACAGCTGACGGACATCTTTCAGCAAGGCAGCCCTCATCATTATGTTCTCCAACTTGACTGCTGCCAATGAGCCTGAAAAGACAGGTAGGCAGGGAGGCAGACAGACACACAGATGGAAAACGTACAAATAGACATTAGACAGGAAGATGGATACAGACAGAATTCCTTTTTGAAATGGAAACACATGAAATTGTCCTGCATATGAATTATAGCAAACATAAACAGCAAACAGAATGTTATGAGATTGCCAGGGAATGAAAAAACAATTTCATCACAAAGGTCACATGTCAAAGCATCCAGACAATTACTCAAAGACAGCAAATAAAACAAAACTATGTAGAGCGTGCATAATACCAGTACTGTACCTGGGTCCAGCCATTCTTTGTTGCGCTGATCTCCGTCTAGAGGGCCATGGGCACAACTGGAGAAGGCAGGGGTGTCATGGTCATGGATGTCCTGGATGTGGTTCACTAAACTTCTCTATTTGGCCTCCATGACCGCTGGGTTGCCATCTGGGGTTGAGGCTGCAGTCCAATAGAGGTGATTCACTATAGCTGGCCTCCACAACTGTAGTTGGTCACACTCTTTGGATGCTGCATCCAATGCCTTCCCCAGACCTGTTTTAGAACAAATGGTATTCATTGATATGCACTAACAAAAACTGCTTCAAGGTTCCAACAATGGATACATACTTTTGGCAATGTGCCACACGTCAAAATAATGCTGTGTCCCTTCAGGGATCAGCTCCTCTCTCACCCATTTGGCAACCTAAGGAGAAAAAAACCACTAACATCCAGCTTCAGTGCAATTCAGATATTTACATTCTATACTGCATTTTTATTGTAAATACCTGGCGATGTCGGTCCGTGATCAGCGTTGCCAAATGCAGGTCGTTTCCCCTCAGCAGGCCAACACTGCGCTTGAGCCCTTCAAGCTCACACCATGAGCTGTTGGGGACCTCTGAGCTCTGCAACATGACATAACAGTGTAAGTGTAGAATGCTGGTGGTGTTGAAGGAGGCGTTAATGAACCGAAGCGTTGCTGGTCCAGGCATTATGATACACTACTCTAGTTAGGCAATACACAATAAAGCTCTATGCATGGTTGTAGTGGAAAGATGTTATATTAAGATACAATCCTTTTACCAAATTGCAGAGTTCATTTCTTTGTCTAATAACATCAGGTTTACCTGAACAAGCTGAACATCCACCACCTTGTTCACTCTGTCCTCTATCAGAGAGTATGACCCATACTTTGCGCAGTGCCCAGGAGAATCTGACCTGGAATTAATTACAATTTATGTTTCAAGTTTTTAAAACCATGGTCTGTAAAGACAATCCACCATGTCAACTGCAAATGCCAACTAAAGCCACCCTACATGATAACAAATAACAAAATCAAAACGTGGAACTGGTCTAGCTCTCACACTGGTTTACCTGCAGTCACCAGCAAGAACTAGCCCGCCATCCATTGCCCGTAGGTCACTAAAATTCTTGGCTTGATCATTCTGCCAGGCCTGAACGATTACAGGGATGGTGTAGTGGCACTGATGGCGAAAGAAACTGCTGGCACTGATGCACTGCAGGCCAAACAGGGTCAACATTCTTAGTGTCTGTGTGGCCAAACATCCAGTAAAATGAATGGCCCCACTTAACAGGAGGTTGCAGGTTGGCATGTTCCTGTGGAGCATTGGCTGGTTTTGCCAGAAACGGTGGTAGCCACATGATGCACAGACCTAGATATGTAATAAAATAAAATAAAACATTGTAATCAACAGTATATCAGGATTCAATATAGAGTAAGTACTGTACATTACTGGTCAAAGGTTTCATATTTTCAATGAAACACACATGACCAATACAGTATAACACTCAAATATGATGGCATCACAAACCAGCAGACTTAAGCCAGCCTGGTACATACATTGTAAATTAACTGGCAAGACAGTCAGAGCTATCAGATTGTAATTAGATATTCAGATTTTCTAATCAGATGGCCACGTAAACAAAACTGCATAAACAAAACTGTACCTGCTTGATCTTAACAAAAGTTCCTTCCTGCTGCACGATGCTACTATCCGACCTCTCACAACAGGCCGGACAGATGGCAAAAAGGCCCATCAGCTCCTCTTGGCAAACAATGAATTTGTCAATGCAACTACAACAACAAAAAATGAGGGGGAGGGGGGCGGTGTCATTCAAACTAACAAAGCATTGAGCATTCAATATGGTCTATGTTGGTTTTCGATTATCTCACTTGTGGTGGGGGTCACACGTGTAAGGTGGCTCCTCATCAAACAATTCCTCCTCATCCATCGGCTCTTCGGGCACCCACGACAAGTCACTGATGACAGTGGCATTATCATCATCATCGTCGTCAACTGGACTAGGACTAGCGAGGGGAGTGGAGGTTTGTGGGCTGATTGAAGTCTGTGTGCCCACGCTAACCATCTTGGGCTTCAGGTTAACCTGCACAGCTGTGGCAGAGGCAGTAAACATACCCAAACATATGACAATCATGGCAAATCTAAGCGGCTATGTTTTGGTGTAGGCTATGTATTCATTTCATCAATGTGTATGGAAATGTCCTACTTGCAATGTTTTAGACATAATATCTACCCCTTAAAATACCAAAGATTTACCGTGAGACCATCGGGGGGGCTTCAAATAACATTGTGTCCCAGCGTCAGAAGTGGAGGAGGGCAAGGGCTGATCCCCAGTATCGACACTCTCCACAGTGTCTACACTGGCCACGGTCTCCTGCTGTGAGGCGTCTGTCAACATCTTGCGAAAACAAATATAAAAAAGTATATTAGTATAAAGTATAGTATATATAAGTATATAAAAAAGAAATCACGGTCACGGTCAAATACAGTATATGTGAAAGAGAACCGTAGCAGTCTAGCACTAACACAAAACGCAAACACACTTGTGAAAGCCGCTTGATGATGACGATCACTGATCCAAACACTAGCCATGAAGCTTTCATGACGATATGGACATTTACTTCAGGGCAATTTTGTTTTGGCTCATATTCGTGAATCACGAAATATGCTCTTCTAATGTCAGACTGATCATGCTTGTAGAGGAGGCTGTGTCAAAGGGAACACGGTATGCAAAATACACAGAGCTAGCTAACGCGCAGCTTGTAATTAGCAGCTATAGCATGATGCTTACCGTGGCAATCTCTCGCTTGCGGCAGACGGTGTCTCTCGACCTCGGGACAGGGCAGGCAGAGTGGTTTGCATGCACAGACGGCACGGCGGTAGGAATTAACTTCGCCGTCCTCTTACTCTTTAAACCAAGTGAGACCATCTTGGCATCCCCTGAGTGGTAATCCCCCTCCTTGAAATGCGCGCTGCATATTCTGGAGTACGCGGTAACAGAGCTAGCTGAAAAATCTGCCCGCCTAAACTTGACAAATTGCACCCAGCTTCGGAGAATCCCTTTGTCCTTGGGGAAGCAATGGACCCTATGTCCACTTTTGCTGGAGTTGTTGCACCCGCCACAAATACAGTAGAAAACCATGTTATCTACTTATATATCTACTCTCTCTCTCTCTCTATCTATATATATGTTATGCTATGCTATGCTATCCCTCACTATCTATCTATGTTATGTTATGCTATGCTATCCCTCACTATCTATCGATGTTATGCTATTCTATCTATCTATCGATGTTATGCTATTCTATCTATCTATCTATATATATCTAGGCTACTCTATTTATGTATTTACTTATATAATCTGACACTGTCACTCTCTCACTAGCGGCTTCGGCTGTCGTCCAAAAGCGGAGTACCTTACGTGACGTCATGCAATGCATTGTGGGAGAAATAAGAATCATCGCTAACCTGTGGCTAATAACCACTAATATATCACCTACTTTTCCTAATATTTATATTTTGTGATACCCTACAACATCAAATACAATGGATAATTGTTTAAATGTTTATTACCAACTAGAAAATTGCCAGAAAATAAGAAAATAGAAACCTGCACCATGCCCTTTAAATATTTTAAGAATCCCATTCATTTCCTATGGAAAACTGCTTTTTGCTCAATAGCTTCTGAGTTATGGGACCCAGAGGCCCCAGACCAATGTGGACCTGTCCTACAATGTGGTAATAACAACACACACCTCACTAAAAATAAATATTTTGTACCTCCTATTTTATATGAATTTTCAACACAGTCTCACTCCGAGAACGTCAAATACCGACTGTTGGCAAAGGCCCTTTAGCGTCGGTGACTGACGGGAAAGGTACCCTTTTTATTCGCTCGGTGACGGTAAAGGTACCCTTCGGCGTCTTCTGCATACGGAATGGGGGGTGCCTCACTACGTCTCTAATAGACGCTGTGAGCATCTTTCCTATTGGATAGTTTTTAGGATATTCTTCTGTGAAAATGGCGGACATACTTTTTATCCTGGGTGGAAAATATGATATTTTAGCATAGTTAAACCATTAAAAGTGTTTATGTAAACATTTTTAGCGAGAAATGTGCATTTTACTTTCATAATCGTCGTTCGGCGAATGTGAAGGATGTTTGGTTTGATAGATATGACGAAGAATATTTCATCGGGCGATAATGGCCGGCGTACAGGCATCCCGGGCTCACGAAAATAGGTGACACTGTCACGTTATTTAATCTATTGAAACGTGATCAGGTACACGTATTTCTAAATGTTCGTGTCAAAAAGCACAATTTTCAAACTCATGCATATCAATTGGAAGTATTTGTCGTGATTTGTCACTAAGCACGACTTCCATCTAAGGTTCTGTCCGGGAGCTTTCTCCCTATTGTCCCTTAAGGAGCTCCGTACAGAACATTTATTGTTAAAAATTGTCTGTGATAACTAAGAATATGACAGCTTTTCCAGTCTCACCAATATGCGCACAGATCGCACGGTTTGACACTTTCAAAATGCGTGCAGTAGCCTACATACGCCCAATGACCATTTCGTGTGCATACGATACGCAAAACCCAGCATTAACTACTGTGGAGGGCGGATACGTCCATTTCGCGTGCATATGTGCATATGATACGAAAAACCCAGCATTAACTGAATGGGAGATGCAATATTTTAGGACATATTCACCATTTAACGTGTTTCTAATGACATTTCTAGCGAGAAATGTACTTTTCCCTTGAATAATCCTCAGTCAGTGAATGTGTATGATCTTTATTAATCTTTATTATCTGAATGGGAAATGCAGCTCACGTGTTTCCTGCTTCTGTGTTATTAAACCGTTACTTTATGTAACTTTTAATGATATCATCTTGTTAGAAACAAGTACGTTTTCGTGAACACTGGATTACGTCGCATTTCAACATAAAATAGCGTGTTATACACACACACACACACACACACACACACACACACACTGCATTTCGCTGCCAAATAAATAAATACTAAGGCAGAATAAAGAATAAATTAATTCATTATCATTCAACTTCAACATGCGTTATTACAGTATAGTGGTGGAGGGATGACGTGTGTTGGCCAACCCGGAAGTGAGCGTCGCCCTGGGTTCCCTTGACAAAAAGCCAACGGGTTTTTCCATTTGATTTTGGATTATTGCAGAAAAATTAGCATCTTTGAAGCACCTCCTCAAAAACTGAAAATAAATAAAAATAACTGTGCTCCAAAGAAAGAAATGTAAACCAATGCATTCCGAATGGGAGTGTTTCTCCGATTTTTCCATGCTACACAGAACGAAATGTAAACCCATGCAAATAAAGACTTCATGGTCATAATCATTTAAATATCATTAATCTCCTGAGGGTGGTATTCTATTTTTTTCAACGGGGCTGAATCCAGTCACTTGACCGTCATGGTTGCTATGGTGGTTGCTATCCACCAGCCCCTCTAATCCGTACATGGCTCTAAAAACCACGCGGCAAATGAGCTGCCGTAAATTGTGTTGTTTTTGTCGTAAACTAGTGTCCGATGGTTAAAAAATAGACGGATATTCCAAGGTATCCTTAAAAGGCAGCTTGGATGTTTTTATTTTCTGCAGTTTAGACTTCTTCTATAACCTATTTTTGAAAGCAAAACACCAAGCTCATTGATTTAACGAGGCAGGGTTATTTGAAACAATTTATTAAATAAATATTTATGAGAGGTCATTCCTTCTCCTGAGTTTTCTTCCTATTTATGTCTAGTGTACAACCCTACTGTCCACAAGCATCACCCCCCCCTCCCCATATGGATTTGGAGAATTGTTGCCACGTCCCAGTGGTGGAGGTATCATATATATGAAAGAGGGCATTCAATTATACTACAATGATCAATTAGGAGGCCGAAGCCCTAAAGGAAGTGATGCAATAGGTGACTGGGTCGACGACATTTAAGTAAGCTTTACTTTGAGGTCTCTTATATATCAAAGGGGGTCTCATAGGACGCATACGCTTCAACCTGTGGCTCCGGCCCTACAGGAAATGACTCAGCAAGTGCTCCATCTCGTTGCACCTGCACCCAGCGGCTCGCTTGCAAGATTTTGGCCTGAAGTTATTCCCAGACCTACACCGTAGCCATCCAACCTGCATATCTGAGAATCAGGCCTCTCTTTAATAATGACAAAATGTATGAGAGAAATACACATTAACTTTTGACTCATAAGCGGCGTGGTGCCGGCTCCTTTTGACCTTTTGACCCCAGACTTCTGGGGGAATAGCTGAATCAATTCATTAGTCAATCAAAAGCATGTAAATATCTTCCCGGTGGCGTAAGAGGGAGAACAAGGTGTCCTTCAACATCTACGCTTCCAGGCGATTGCAACGGTGCCACACATGAGCATATTCGAACATGTTTAATGGTAGTAATTAGCTGTCGAAATTGGAGGCCTTAATCAATAATGAGCAGCTATTGATTTGCTTCCCGATAGAAATTTGTGACAAATTACATGTTATTTAGCCTCTACACGTTGAGTTGAGGTAACACTTCTGAGGGGCTTTGTCCAAATGACAGTCCATTTGGGAAAACTTTTTTTCTCTAAGGGCTAGAACTCCAAATCTCGGATATGTCGTTCTCGGGGCCCGGGGAAATGTGTGCAAACATTTTAGCATCCCTAGCTATCTCGAAAAGGCCGGAAAAGGGGCATGACCTCCCACAGTACGGTAAATGTACATAAGACAGAGGTTAGTTTCTAGTCCCCATTTTTTGTGGGATGGAGGTGTACATTTGTGGCTTAAGGTGTGTAGTCACAGCTGGCCTGTGGCCACGTTTTTGAAGTCTGGGGTCAAAAGGTCAAAAGGAGCCGGCACCACGCCGCTTATGAGATAACAAAAAGTGAATGTGTATTTCTCTAATAGCTTTTTGTCATTATTAAAGAGAAGCCTGATTCTAAGATATGCGTGTTGGATGGCTAGGGTGTAGGTCTGGGAAGAACTTCAGGCCAAAATCTTGCAAGCGAGCCGCTGGGTGCAGGTGCAACGAGATGGAGCACTTGCTGAGTCATTTCCTGTAGGGCTGGAGCCACAGGTTGAAGCGTATGCGTCCTTTGAGACCCCCTTTGATTTATATAAGAGACCTCAAAGTAAAGCATACTTAAATGTTGTCGACCCAGTCACCTATTGCATCACTTCCTTTAGGGCTTCGGCCTAAAGGACAAAGCCCCTCAGAAGTGTTACCTGCAAGACCTAATGGTTCAGAATGTGGTGGAAAAACAGTTTTTGAGATAGGAAGGTCCTACCGCCCTGAAATTTGAATACCTTATTCTAAGGCCTAACTGGGACCCCCGCACCGAAACTTGGCCCGGTCGGACCCCGAGGGCCGGAATGGGGGGCCCTTCCTGCCCTAAACTTGGCCCAGTCGGACCCCGAGTGCCGGAAGGGGGGGCCTGGACTTTCATAATCCTCGCTTGGTGACTGTAAAGGATGTTTGGTCGGATGTTATGACGAAGAATCATAATGTGAATGGGAATATTCTATAAATGTCTTGATATCATCTTTCGTCTCAACACTTCTGCTGCAGCCAGGTCTCACTCCGAGAACCTTAAAATATGAATCAATTCATTAGAAGTATGAAAATATCTTCCCGGTTGCGTAACGGGGCAAACAAGGTGTCCTTTGACATCTACGTTTCGAGGCGATTGCAACAGTGCCACACATGATCATATTTGAATATGTTTCGGGGTAGTAATTAGCTTTCGATTTTGGAGGCCTTTATCAATAATGACCAGCTATAGATTTGCTTCCCGATGGAGATTTTTGACAAATTACATGTTATTTAGCATCTACACGTTAAGCTGAGTCCAATGAGATCAAGCTTGCCCTCTTGCTACACCGAGATCATGTCCTAGACCTAGGTGTACCATGTAAAATACATGTTACCATTTTCTAGAGTGTCATGCTTGGTGTCATTGGACTCAACTCAACGTGTAGAGGCTAAATAACATGTCATTTGTCACAAATTTCTATCGGGAAGCAAATCAATAGCTGCTCATTATTGATTAAGGCCTCCAATTTCGACAGCAAATTACTACCATTAAGCATGTTCGAATATGCTCATGTGTGGCACCGTTGCAATCGCCTGGAAGCGTAGATGTTGAAGGACACCTTGTTCTCCCTCTTACGCCACCGGGAAGATATTTACATGCTTTTGATTTACTAATGAATTGATTCAGCTATTCCCCCAGAAGTCTGGGGTCAAAAGGTCAAAAGGAGCCGGCACCACGCCGCTTATGAGTCAAAAGTTAATGTGTATTTCTCTCATACATTTTGTCATTATTAAAGAGAGGCCTGATTCTCAGATATGCAGGTTGGATGGCTACGGTGTAGGTCTGGGAATAACTTCAGGCCAAAATCTTGCAAGCGAGCCGCTGGGTGCAGGTGCAACGAGATGGAGCACTTGCTGAGTCATTTCCTGTAGGGCCGGAGCCACAGGTTGAAGCGTATGCGTCCTATGAGACCCCCTTTGATATATAAGAGACCTCAAAGTAAAGCTTACTTAAATGTCGTCGACCCAGTCACCTATTGCATCACTTCCTTTAGGGCTTCCTTTTTAAGGATACCTTGGAATATCCGTCTATTTTTTAACTAGTTTACGACAAAAACAACACAATTTACGGCAGCTCATTTGCCGCGTGGTTTTTAGAGCCATGTAAGGATTAGAGGGGCTGGTGGATAGCAACCACCATAGCAACCATGACGGTCAAGTGACTGGATTCAGCCCCGTTGAAAAAAATAGAATACCACCCTCAGGAGATTAATGATATTTAAATGATTATGACCATGAAGTCTTTATTTGCATGGGTTTACATTTCGTTCTGTGTAGCATGGAAAAATTGGAGAAACACTCCCATTCGGAATGCATTGGTTTACATTTCTTTCTTTGGAGCACAGTTATTTTTATTTATTTTCAGTTTTTGAGGAGGTGCTTCAAAGATGCTAATTTTTCTGCAATAATCCAAAATCAAAAGGAAAAACCCGTTGGCTTTTTGTCAAGGGAACCCAGGGCGACGCTCACTTCCGGGTTGGCCAACACACGTCATCCCTCCACCACTATACTGTAATAACGCATGTTGAAGTTCAATGATAATGAATTAATTTATTCTTTATTCTGCCTTAGTATTTATTTATTTGGCAGCGAAATGCAGTGTGTGTGTGTGTGTGTGTGTGTGTGTGTGTGTGTGTGTGTGTGTGTGTGTATAACACGCTATTTTATGTTGAAATGCGACGTAATCCAGTGTTCACGAAAACGTACGTGTTTCTAACAAGATGATATCATTAAAAGTTACATAAAGTAACGGTTTAATAACACAAAAGCAGGAAACACGTGAGCTGCATTTCCCATTCAGATAATAAAGATTAATAAAGATCATACACATTCACTGACTGAGGATTATTCAAGGGAAAAGTACATTTCTCGCTAGAAATGTCATTAGAAACACGTTAAATGGTGAATATGTCCTAAAATATTGCATCTCCCATTCAGTTAATGCTGGGTTTTTCGTATCATATGCACATATGCACGCGAAATGGACGTGTCCGCCCTCCACAGTAGTTAATGCTGGGTTTTGCATATCGTATGCACACGAAATGGTCATTGGGCGTATGTAGGCTACTGCACGCATCTTGAAAGTGTCAAACCGTGCGATCTGTGCGCATATTGGTGAGACTGGAAAAGCTGTCATATTCTTAGTTATCACAGACAATTTTTAACAATAAATGTTCTGTACGGAGCTCCTTAAGGGACAATAGGGAGAAAGCTCCCGGACAGAACCTTAGATGGAAGTCGTGCTTAGTGACAAATCACGACAAATACTTCCAATTGATATGCATGAGTTTGAAAATTGTGCTTTTTGACACGAACATTTAGAAATACGTGTACCTGATCACGTTTCAATAGATTAAATAACGTGACAGTGTCACCTATTTTCGTGAGCCCGGGATGCCTGTACGCCGGCCATTATCGCCCGATTAAATATTCTTCGTCATATCTATCAAACCAAACATCCTTCACATTCGCCGAACGACGATTATGAAAGTAAAATGCACATTTCTCGCTAAAAATGTTTACATAAACACTTTTAATGGTTTAACTATGCTAAAATATCATATTTTCCACCCAGGATAAAAAGTACGTCCGCCATTTTCACAGAAGAATATCCTAAAAACTATCCAATAGGAAAGATGCTCACAGCGTCTATTAGAGACGTAGTGAGGCACCCCCATTCCGTATGCAGAAGACGCCGAAGGGTACCTTTACCGTCACCGAGCGAATAAAAAGGGTACCTTTCCCGACAGTCACCGACGCTAAAGGGCCTTTGCCAACAGTCGGTATTTGACGTTCTCGGAGTGAGACTGTGTTGATTTGGAAGTTGTTTTGAGCAAAATCAACCATGTAAAGTCAAAAACACATTGTCTGTCAAAAAGTGATTCTGGCGCTCTGAAAAGCATTTTGCAGGCATAAAAACAATAGAAGTTGATATCTGTCAATTTCAGTTCAAACGTGTTACTAAGCTTACTAAAGGGTTATCGGGCCATACTAAACCATTTGGAAGTGGTATACTTTAGTTTTGAGCGAAATCAACAATGTAAGGTCAATAACACATTGTTGGTCGAAAAGTGATTCTGGCGCTCTGAAAAGCATTTTGCAGGCATAAAAACAAGAGATGTTGATATCTGTCAATTTCAGTTCAAACGTGTTACTAAGCTTACTAAAGGGTTTTCGGGCCATACTAAACCATTTGGAATTGGAATACATTCGTTTTGAGAGAAATCAACAATGTGAGGTCAAAAACACGTTGTTGGTCGAAAAGTGATTCTGGCGCTCTGAAAAGCATTTTGCAGGCATAAAAACAGGAAATGTTGATATCTGTCAATTTCAGTTCAAACGTGTTACTAAGCTTACTAAAGGGTTATCGGGCCATACTAAACCATTTGGAAGTGGTATACTTTAGTTTTGAGCGAAATCAACAATGTAAGGTCAATAACACATTGTTGGTCGAAAAGTGATTCTAGCGCTCTGAAAAGCATTTTGCAGGCATAAAAACAAGAAATGTTGATATCTGTCAATTTCAATGCAAACGTGTTACTAAGCTTACCAAAGGGTTATTGGGCCATACTAAACCATTTGGAAGTGGAATACATTCGTTTTGAGCAAAATCAACAATGTAAGGTCAAAAACACATTGTTGGTCGATAAGTGATTCTGGCGCTCTGAAAAGAATTTTGCAGGCATAAAAACAAGAAATGTTGATATCTGTCAATTTCAGTTCAAACGTGTTACTAAGCTTACTAAAGGGTTATCGGGCCATACTAAACCATTTGGAAGTGGTATACTTTAGTTTTGAGCGAAATCAACAATGTAAGGTCAATAACACGTTGTTGGTCGATAAGTGATTCTGGCGCTCTGAAAAGCATTTTGCAGGCATAAAAACAAGAAATGTTGATATCTCTGTCAATTTCAATGCAAACGTGTTACTAAGCTCAGCAAAGAGTTATAGGGCCATACTCCACCATTTGGAAGTAGTTTTGAGCAAAATCAACCATGTAAAGTCAAAAACACATTGTCTGTCAAAAAGTGATTCTGGCGCTCTGAAAAGCATTTTGCAGGCATAAAAACAAGAGATGTTGATATCTGTCAATTTCAGTTCAAACGTGTTACTAAGCTTACTAAAGGGTTATCGGGCCATACTAAACCATTTGGAAGTGGTATACTTTAGTTTTGAGCGAAATCAACAATGTAAGGTCAATAACACATTGTTGGTCGAAAAGTGATTCTAGCGCTCTGAAAAGCATTTTGCAGGCATAAAAAGAAGAAATGTTGATATCTGTCAATTTCAATGCAAACGTGTTACTAAGCTTACCAAAGGGTTATTGGGCCATACTAAACCATTTGGAAGTGGAATACATTCGTTTTGAGAGAAATCAACAATGTGAGGTCAAAAACACGTTGTTGGTCGAAAAGTGATTCTGGCGCTCTGAAAAGCTTTTTGCAGGCATAAAAACAAGAAATGTTGATATCTCTGTCAATTTCAATGCAAACGTGTTACTAAGCTCAGCAAAGGGTTATAGGGCCATACTCCACCATTTGGAAGTAGTTTTGAGCAAAATCAACCATGTAAAGTCAAAAACACATTGTCTGTCAAAAAGTGATTCTGGCGCTCTGAAAAGCATTTTGCAGGCATAAAAACAAGAGATGTTGATATCTGTCAATTTCAGTTCAAACGTGTTACTAAGCTTACTAAAGGGTTATCAGGCCATACTAAACCATTTGGAAGTGGAATACATTCGTTTTGAGAGAAATCAACAATGTGAGGTCAAAAACACGTTGTTGGTCGAAAAGTGATTCTGGAGCTCTGAAAAGCATTTTGCAGGCATAAAAACAAGAGATGTTGATATCTGTCAATTTCAGTTCAAACGTGTTACTAAGCTTACCAAAGGGTTATTGGGTCATACTAAACCATTTGGAAGTGGAATACATTCGTTTTGAGCAAAATCAACAATGTAAGGTCAAAAACACATTGTTGGTCGATAAGTGATTCTGGTGCTCTGAAAAGCATTTTGCAGGCATAAAAACAAGAAATGTTGATATCCGTCAATTTCAATGCAAACGTGTTACTAGGCTTACCAAAGGGTTATTGGGCCATACTAAACCATTTGGAAGTGGAATACATTCGTTTTGAGAGAAATCAACAATGTGAGGTCAAAAACACGTTGTTGGTCGAAAAGTGATTCTGGCGCTCTGAAAAGCATTTTGCAGGCATAAAAACAAGAAATGTTGATATTTGTCAATTTCAATGCAAACGTGTTACTAAGCTTACCAAAGGGTTATTGGGCCATACTAAACCATTTGGAAGTGGAATACATTCGTTTTGAGCAAAATCAACAATGTAAGGTCAAAAACACATTGTTGGTCGATAAGTGATTCTGGCGCTCTGAAAAGCATTTTGCAGGCATAAAAACAAGAAATGTTGATATCTGTCAATTTCAGTTCAAACGTGTTACTAAGCTTACTAAAGGGTTATCGGGCCATACTAAACCATTTGGAAGTGGAATACATTCGTTTTGAGAGAAATCAACAATGTGAGGTCAAAAACACGTTGTTGGTCGAAAAGTGATTCTGGCGCTCTGAAAAGCATTTTGCAGGCATAAAAACAAGAAACGTTGATATCTCTGTCAATTTCAATGCAAACGTGTTACTAAGCTCAGCAAAGGGTTATAGGGCCATACTCCACCATTTGGAAGTAGTTTTGAGCAAAATCAACCATGTAAAGTCAAAAACACGTTGTTGGTCGAAAAGTGATTCTGGCGCTCTGAAAAGCATTTTGCAGGCATAAAAACAAGAAACGTTGATATCTCAGTCAATTTCAATGCAAACGTGTTACTAAGCTCAGCAATGGGTTATAGGGCCATACTCCACCATTTGGAAGTAGTTTTGAGTAAAATCAACCATGTAAAGTCAAAAACACATTGTCTGTCAAAAAGTGATTCTGGCGCTCTGAAAAGCATTTTGCAGGCATAAAAACAAGAAACGTTGATATCTCTGTCAATTTCAGTTCAAACGTGTTACTAAGCTTACTAAAGGGTTATTGGGCCATACTAAACCATTTGGAAGTGGAATACATTCGTTTTGAGTGAAATCAACAATGTGAGGTCAAAAACACGTTGTTGGTCGAAAAGTGATTCTGGCGCTCTGAAAAGCATTTTGCAGGCATAAAAACAAGAAACGTTGATATCTCAGTCAATTTCAATGCAAACGTGTTACTAAGCTCAGCAATGGGTTATAGGGCCATACTCCACCATTTGGAAGTAGTTTTGAGTAAAATCAACCATGTAAAGTCAAAAACACATTGTCTGTCAAAAAGTGATTCTGGCGCTCTGAAAAGCATTTTGCAGGCATAAAAACAAGAAACGTTGATATCTCTGTCAATTTCAGTTCAAACGTGTTACTAAGCTTACTAAAGGGTTATTGGGCCATACTAAACCATTTGGAAGTGGAATACATTCGTTTTGAGTGAAATCAACAATGTGAGGTCAAAAACACGTTGTTGGTCGAAAAGTGATTCTGGCGCTCTGAAAAGCATTTTGCAGGCATAAAAACAAGAAACGTTGATATCTCTGTCAATTTCAATGCAAACGTGTTACTAAGCTCAGCAATGGGTTATAGGGCCATACTCCACCATTTGGAAGTAGTTTTGAGCAAAATCAACCATGTAAAGTCAAAAACACGTTGTTGGTCGAAAAGTGATTCTGGCGCTCTGAAAAGCATTTTGCAGGCATAAAAACAAGAAACGTTGATATCTCTGTCAATTTCAGTTCAAACGTGTTACTAAGCTTACTAAAGGGTTATTGGGCCATACTAAACCATTTGGAAGTGGAATACATTCGTTTTGAGTGAAATCAACAATGTGAGGTCAAAAACACGTTGTTGGTCGAAAAGTGATTCTGGCGCTCTGAAAAGCATTTTGCAGGCATAAAAACAAGAAACGTTGATATCTCTGTCAATTTCAATGCAAACGTGTTACTAAGCTCAGCAATGGGTTATAGGGCCATACTCCACCATTTGGAAGTAGTTTTGAGCAAAATCAACCATGTAAAGTCAAAAACACATTGTCTGTCAAAAAGTGATTCTGGCGCTCTGAAAAGCATTTTGCAGGCATAAAAACAAGAAACGTTGATATCTCTGTCAATTTCCAACCCAGTCTCACCAATATGCGTACAGATCGCACGGTTTGACACTTTCAAAATGCGTGCAGTACATACGCCAAATGACCATTTCGCGTGCATATGATACGCAAAACCCAGCATTAACTACTGTGGAGGGCGGATGCGTCCATTTCGCGTGCATATGATACGCAAATCCCAGCATTAACTGAATGGGAAATGCAATATTTTAGGACAGATTCACCATTAAACGTGTTTCTAATGACATTTCTAGCGAGAAATGTACTTTTTCCTTGAATAATCTTCAGTCAGTGAATGTGTATGATCATTATTAATCTTTATTATCTGAATGGGAAATGCAATATTTTAGGACCGATTCACCGTTAAACGTGTTTCTAATAACGTTTCTAGCGAGAAATATACTTTTTACTTGCATAATCTTCAGTCAGTGATTGTGTCTGATCTTTAGTTTTATAGTTATTAGGAAGATTTTATCGGCTCGCTCGCATGTTTCAACGACGTCAGACGATGCTTTCGCTAAACTAGCAGCTCACGTGTTTCCTGCGTTTGTGTTATTAAACCGTTACTTTATGTAACCTTTAATGATATCATCTTGTTAGAAACACGCATATCCGAGAGGCCAACCCAGTCGACATAAGCATACGTTGACAGTGTACGTTTTCGTGAACCCTGGATTACGTCGCATTTCAACATAAAATAGCGTGACACACACACACAAACACACACACACACACACACACACACACACACACACACACACACACACACACACACACACACACACACACACACACACACACACACACACTGCATTTCGCTGCTTAAACAACAACATATATTATATTCCCTCAAATATTATTACTTTCAAAACATTGGCCAAAGTGGAATATCTTTTTTATTTGGGCTGCTTCTAGGACATTTTGGGTGGATTTTGAACGGTATGTGGGCAGGACGTTTTTTGCAGGACCTGGCAACCCTGCGCTGTTGCCCGACGTGCTGAAATGCTCCGGAACAGATCTGGATCCACTATGGCCAAAATACTTGTATGCCCCCCCTCCCCCCTTAAATAAATACTATGGCATGAACATGTGTTTTCACAGTATAGCGTGGTGGAGGGATGACGTATGTTGGCCAACCCGGAAGCGTCGCCCTGGGTTCCCTTGACAAAAAGCCAACGGGGTTTTCCATTGGATTTTGGATTATTGCAGAAAAATTAGCATCTTTGAAGCACCCCCTCAAAAACAGAAAATAAAAAAAAATATTCTTGCTCCAAAGAACGAAATGTAAACCAATGCATTCTGAATGGGAGTGTTTCTCCGATTTTTCCATGCTACACAGAACGAAATGTAAACCCATGCAAATAAAGACTTCATGGTCATAATAATTTAAATATCATTAATCTCCTGACGGTGGTATTCTATTTTTTTCAACAGGGCTGCATCCAGCCACTTGACCGTCATAGTTGCTATGGTGGTTGCTATCGACCGCCCCCTCATACTTACATGGCTCTAAAAACCACGCGGCAAAGGAGCTGCCGTAAATTGTGTTGTTTTTGTCGTAAACTAGGGTCCGATGGTTAAAAAAAATAGACAGATATTCCAATGTATCCTTAAAAGGCAGCTTGGATGTTTTTATTTTCTGCTGTTTAGACTTCTTCTATAACCTATTATTTGAACCAATTTATTAAATAAATATTTGTGAGAGGTCATTCCTTCTCCTGAGTTTGCTTCCTATTTATGTCTAGTATACACCCCTACTGTCCACAAGCATCCCCCCCCCCCCCCCCCCCTCCCCATATGGATTTAGAGAATTGTTGCCACGTCCCAGTGGTGGAGGTATCATATATGAAAGAGGGCATTCAATTATAGCCTACTACAATGATCAATTAGGAGGCTGAAGCCCTAAAGGAAGTGATGCAATAGGTGACTGAGTCGACAAAATTTAAGTAAGCTCTACCTTGGGGTCTCATATATCAGGGGGTCTGAAAGGACGCATACGCTTCAACCTGTGGCTCCAGCCCTACAGGAAATGACTCAGCAAGTGCTCCATCTCTTTGCAGCTCACCCAGCGGCTCGCTTGCAAGATTTTGGCCTGAAGTTCTTCCCAGACCTACACCCTAGCCATCCAACATGCATATCTGAGAATCAGCCCTCTCTTTAATAATGACAAAAAGTTATTAGAGAAATACACATTAACTTTTTGTTATCTCATAAGCGGCGTGGTGCCGGCTCCTTTTGACCTTTTGACCCCAGACTTCAAAAACGTGGCCACAGGCCAGCTGTGTCTACAAACCTTAAGCCACAAATGTACACCTCCATCCCACAAAAAATGAGGACTAGAAACAAACCTCTGTCTTATGTACATTTACTGTACTGTTGGAGGTCACGCCCCTTTTCCGGCCTTTTCGAGATAGCTAGGGATGCTAAAATGTTTACACACATTTCCCGGGGCCCCGAGAACGACATATCCGAGATTTGGAGTTCTAGCCCATAGAGAAAAAAAGTTTTCCCAAATGGACTGTCATTTGGACAAAGCCCCTCAGAAGTGTTGCCTGCAAGACCTAATCGTTCAGAATGTGGTGGAAAAACAGTTTTTGAGATAGGAAGGTCCTACCGCCCTGAAATTTGAATACCTTATTCTAGGGCCTAACTGGGACCCCCGCACCGAAACTTGGCCCGGTCGGACCCCGAGGGCAGGAAGGGGGGGTCCTTCCTGCCCGAAACTTGGCCCAGTCGGACCCCGAGTTCAGGAAGGGGGGGCCTGGACTTTCATGATCTTCGCTCTGTGAATGTAAAGGATGTTTGGTCGGATGTTATGACGAAGAATCATAATGTGAATGGGAATATTCTATAAATGTCTTGATATCATCTTTCGTCTCAACACTTCTGCTGCAGCATCTTAAAGTCTCACTCCGAGAACCTTAGAATATGAATCAATCCATCAGAAGTATGAAAATATCTTCCCGGTAGCGTAACGGGGCAAACAAGGTGTCCTTTGACATCTACGTTTCGAGGCGATTGCAACAGTGCCACACATGATCATATTTGAATATGTTTCGGGGTAGTAATTAGCTGTCGATTTTGGAGGCCTTTATCAATAATGACCACCTATAGATTTGCTTCCCGATGGAGATTTTTGACAAATTACATGTTATTTAGCATCTATACGTTAAGCTGAGTCCAATGAGATCAAGCTCGCCCTCTTGCTACACCGAGATCATGTCCTAGACCTAGGTGTACCATGTAAAATACATGTTACCATTTGCTAGAGTGTCATGCTCGGTGTCATTGGACTCAGCTCAACGTGTAGATGCTAAATAACATGTAATTTGTCACAAATGTCTATCGGGAAGCAAATCAATAGCTGCTCATTATTGATTAAGGCCTCCAATTTCGACAGCTAATTACTACCATTAAACATGTTCGAATATGCTCATGTGTGGCACTGTTGCAATCGCCTCGAAACGTAGATGTCAAAGGACACCTTGTTTGCCCCGTTACGCTACCGGGAAGATATTTACATGCTTCTGATTGACTAATGAATTGATGCAGCTATTCCCCCAGAAGTCAGGGGTCAAAAGGTCAAAAGGAGCCGGCACCAAGCCGCTTATGAGACAAAAGTTAATGTGTATTTCTCTCATAACGTTTGGTCATTATTAAAGAGAGGCCTGATTCTCAGATATGCAGGTTGGATGGCTACGTGATGCTTGTGGACAGTAGGGTTGTACACTAGACATAAATAGGAAGCAAACTCGGGAGAAGGAATGACCTCTCACAAATATTTATTCAATAAATTGGTTCAAATAACCCTGCCTCGTTAAATCAATGAGCTTGGTGTTTTGCTTTCAAAAATAGGTTATAGAAGAAGTCTAAACTGCAGAAAATAAAAACATCCAAGCTGCCTTTTAAGGATACCTTGGAATATCCGTCTATTTTTTAACCATCGGACCCTAGTTTACGACAAAAACAACACAATTTACGGCAGCTCCTTTGCCGCGTGGTTTTTAGAGCCGAGCCATGTATGAGGGGGCGGTCGATAGCAACCACCATAGCAACCATGACGGTCAAGTGACTGGATGCAGCCCCGTTGAAAAAAATAGAATACCACCCTCAGGAGATTAATGATATTTAAATTATTATGACCATGAAGTCTTTATTTGCATGGGTTTACATTTCGTTCTGTGTAGCATGGAAAAATCGGAGAAACACTCCCATTCAGAATGCATTGGTTTACATCTCGTTCTTTGGAGCAAGGATATTTTTATTTATTTATTTATTTTCAGTTTTTGAGGGGGTGCTTCAAAGATGCTAATTTTTCTGCAATAATCCAAAATCCAATGGAAAACCCCGTTGGCTTTTTGTCAAGGGAACCCAGGGCGACGCTTCCGGGTTGGCCAACATACGTCATCCCTCCACCACGCTATACTGTGAAAACACATGTTCAAGTTGAATGATAATGCATGAATTTATTCTTTATTCTGCCATAGTATTTATTTAAGGGGGGAGGGGGGCATACAAGTCTTTTGGCCATAGTGGATCCAGATCTGTTCCGGAGCATTTCAGCACGTCGGGCAACAGCGCAGGGTTGCCAGGTCCTGCAAAAAACGTCCTGCCCACATACCGTTCAAAATCCACCCAAAATGTCCTAGAAGCAGCCCAAATAAAAAAGATATTCCACTTTGGCCAATGTTTTGAAAGTAATAATATTTGAGGGAATATAATATATGTTGTTGTTTAAGCAGCTAAATGCATTGTTTGTGTGTGCGTGTGTGTGTGTGTATAACACGCTATTTTATGTTGAAATGCGACGTAATCCAGGGTTCACGAAAACGTACACTGTCAACGTATGCTTTTGTCGACTGGGTTGGCCCTCGGATATGCGTGTTTCTAACAAGATGATATCATTAAAGGTTACATAAAGTAACGGTTTAATAACACAAACGCAGGAAACACGTGAGCTGCTAGTTTAGCGAAAGCAGCGTCTGACGTCGTTGAAACATGCGAGCGAGCCGATAAAATCTTCCTAATAACTATAAAACTAAAGATCAGACACAATCACTGACTGAAGATTATGCAAGTAAAAAGTATATTTCTCGCTAGAAACGTTATTAGAAACACGTTTAACGGTGAATCGGTCCTAAAATATTGCATTTCCCATTCAGATAATAAAGATTAATAATGATCATACACATTCACTGACTGAAGATTATTCCAGGAAAAAGTACATTTCTCGCTAGAAATGTCATTAGAAACACGTTTAATGGTGAATCTGTCCTAAAATATTGCATTTCCCATTCAGTTAATGCTGGGATTTGCGTATCATATGCACGCGAAATGGACGCATCCGCCCTCCACAGTAGTTAATGCTGGGTTTTGCGTATCATATGCACACGAAATGGTCATTTGGCGTATGTACTGCACGCATTTTGAAAGTGTCAAACCGTGCGATCTGTACGCATATTGGTGAGACTGGGTTGCAATTTCAGTTCAAACGTGTTACTAAGCTTACTAAAGGGTTATTGGGCCATACTAAACCATTTGGACGTGGAATACATTCGTTTTGAGTGAAATCAACAATGTGAGGTCAAAAACACGTTGTTGGTCGAGAAGTGATTCTGGCGCTCTGAAAAGCATTTTGCAGGCATAAAAACAAGAAACGTTGATATCTCTGTCAATTTCAATGCAAACGTGTTACTAAGCTCAGCAATGGGTTATAGGGCCATACTCCACCATTTGGAAGTAGTTTTGAGCAAAATCAACCATGTAAAGTCAAAAACACATTGTCTGTCAAAAAGTGATTCTGGCGCTCTGAAAAGCATTTTGCAGGCATAAAAACAAGAAACGTTGATATCTCTGTCAATTTCAGTTCAAACGTGTTACTAAGCTTACTAAAGGGTTATTGGGCCATACTAAACCATTTGGAAGTGGAATACATTCGTTTTGAGTGAAATCAACAATGTGAGGTCAAAAACACGTTGTTGGTCGAAAAGTGATTCTGGCGCTCTGAAAAGCATTTTGCAGGCATAAAAACAAGAAACGTTGATATCTCTGTCAATTTCAATGCAAACGTGTTACTAAGCTCAGCAATGGGTTATAGGGCCATACTCCACCATTTGGAAGTAGTTTTGAGCAAAATCAACCATGTAAAGTCAAAAACACATTGTCTGTCAAAAAGTGATTCTGGCGCTCTGAAAAGCATTTTGCAGGCATAAAAACAAGAAACGTTGATATCTCTGTCAATTTCAATGCAAACGTGTTACTAAGCTTACTAAAGGGTTATTGGGCCATACTAAACCATTTGGACGTGGAATACATTCGTTTTGAGTGAAATCAACAATGTGAGGTCAAAAACACGTTGTTGGTCGAAAAGTGATTCTGGCGCTCTGAAAAGCATTTTGCAGGCATAAAAACAAGAAACGTTGATATCTCTGTCAATTTCAATGCAAACGTGTTACTAAGCTCAGCAATGGGTTATAGGGCCATACTCCACCATTTGGAAGTAGTTTTGAGCAAAATCAACCATGTAAAGTCAAAAACACGTTGTTGGTCGAAAAGTGATTCTGGCGCTCTGAAAAGCATTTTGCAGGCATAAAAACAAGAAACGTTGATATCTCTGTCAATTTCAATGCAAACGTGTTACTAAGCTCAGCAATGGGTTATAGGGCCATACTCCACCATTTGGAAGTAGTTTTGAGCAAAATCAACCATGCAAAGTCAAAAACACGTTGTTGGTCGAAAAGTGATTCTGGTGCTCTGAAAAGCATTTTGCAGGCATAAAAACAAGAAACGTTGATATCTCTGTCAATTTCAATGCAAACGTGTTACTAAGCTCAGCAATGGGTTATAGGGCCATACTCCACCATTTGGAAGTAGTTTTGAGCAAAATCAACCATGTAAAGTAAAAAACACATTGTCTGTCAAAAAGTGATTCTGGCGCTCTGAAAAGCATTTTGCAGGCATAAAAACAAGAAACGTTGATATCTCTGTCAATTTCAATGCAAACGTGTTACTAAGCTTACTAAAGGGTTATTGGGCCATACTAAACCATTTGGAAGTGGTATACATTCGTTTTGAGTGAAATCAACAATGTGAGGTCAAAAACACGTTGTTGGTCGAAAAGTGATTCTGGCGCTCTGAAAAGCATTTTGCAGGCATAAAAACAAGAAACGTTGATATCTCTGTCAATTTCAATGCAAACGTGTTACTAAGCTCAGCAATGGGTTATAGGGCCATACTCCACCATTTGGAAGTAGTTTTGAGCAAAATCAACCATGTAAAGTCAAAAACACGTTGTTGGTCGAAAAGTGATTCTGGCGCTCTGAAAAGCATTTTGCAGGCATAAAAACAAGAAACGTTGATATCTCTGTCAATTTCAATGCAAACGTGTTACTAAGCTCAGCAATGGGTTATAGGGCCATACTCCACCATTTGGAAGTAGTTTTGAGCAAAATCAACCATGTAAAGTCAAAAACACGTTGTTGGTCGAAAAGTGATTCTGGCGCTCTGAAAAGCATTTTGCAGGCATAAAAACAAGAAACGTTGATATCTCTGTCAATTTCAGTTCAAACGTGTTACTAAGCTTACTAAAGGGTTATTGGGCCATACTAAACCATTTGGAAGTGGAATACATTCGTTTTGAGTGAAATCAACAATGTGAGGTCAAAAACACGTTGTTGGTCGAAAAGTGATTCTGGCGCTCTGAAAAGCATTTTGCAGGCATAAAAATAAGAAACGTTGATATCTCAGTCAATTTCAATGCAAACGTGTTACTAAGCTCAGCAATGGGTTATAGGGCCATACTCCACCATTTGGAAGTAGTTTTGAGCAAAATCAACCATGTAAAGTCAAAAACACGTTGTTGGTCGAAAAGTGATTCTGGCGCTCTGAAAAGCATTTTGCAGGCATAAAAACAAGAAACGTTGATATCTCTGTCAATTTCAATGCAAACGTGTTACTAAGCTCAGCAATGGGTTATAGGGCCATACTCCACCATTTGGAAGTAGTTTTGAGCAAAATCAACCATGTAAAGTCAAAAACACGTTGTTGGTCGAAAAGTGATTCTGGCGCTCTGAAAAGCATTTTGCAGGCATAAAAACAAGAAACGTTGATATCTCTGTCAATTTCAATGCAAACGTGTTACTAAGCTCAGCAATGGGTTATAGGGCCATACTCCACCATTTGGAAGTAGTTTTGAGCAAAATCAACCATGTAAAGTCAAAAACACGTTGTTGGTCGAAAAGTGATTCTGGCGCTCTGAAAAGCATTTTGCAGGCATAAAAACAAGAAACGTTGATATCTCTGTCAATTTCAGTTCAAACGTGTTACTAAGCTTACTAAAGGGTTATTGGGCCATACTAAACCATTTGGAAGTGGAATACATTCGTTTTGAGTGAAATCAACAATGTGAGGTCAAAAACACGTTGTTGGTCGAAAAGTGATTCTGGCGCTCTGAAAAGCATTTTGCAGGCATAAAAACAAGAAACGTTGATATCTCTGTCAATTTCAATGAAAACGTGTTACTAAGCTCAGCAATGGGTTATAGGGCCATACTCCACCATTTGGAAGTAGTTTTGAGCAAAATCAACCATGTAAAGTCAAAAACACGTTGTTGGTCGAAAAGTGATTCTGGCGCTCTGAAAAGCATTTTGCAGGCATAAAAACAAGAAACGTTGATATCTCTGTCAATTTCAGTTCAAACGTGTTACTAAGCTTACTAAAGGGTTATTGGGCCATACTAAACCATTTGGAAGTGGAATACATTCGTTTTGAGTGAAATCAACAATGTGAGGTCAAAAACACGTTGTTGGTCGAAAAGTGATTCTGGCGCTCTGAAAAGCATTTTGCAGGCATAAAAACAAGAAACGTTGATATCTCTGTCAATTTCAATGAAAACGTGTTACTAAGCTCAGCAATGGGTTATAGGGCCATACTCCACCATTTGGAAGTAGTTTTGAGCAAAATCAACCATGTAAAGTCAAAAACACGTTGTTGGTCGAAAAGTGATTCTGGCGCTCTGAAAAGCATTTTGCAGGCATAAAAACAAGAAACGTTGATATCTCTGTCAATTTCAATGCAAACGTGTTACTAAGCTCAGCAATGGGTTATAGGGCCATACTCCACCATTTGGAAGTAGTTTTGAGCAAAATCAACCATGTAAAGTCAAAAACACATTGTCTGTCAAAAAGTGATTCTGGCGCTCTGAAAAGCATTTTGCAGGCATAAAAACAAGAAACGTTGATATCTCTGTCAATTTCAATGCAAACGTGTTACTAAGCTCAGCAATGGGTTATAGGTGTTAAGGAACTGCGGGTGCATGCAGGCAGGTAGGACCCAAACGCAGACGGTTTCAGGAAACGGCACTTTATTCAAGCCTAAAGGCTAAGGCACAGGAATCAGGGAACTCGGGAGACAACTCGGAACTCGGGAGACTACAGGGAACTCGGAAGACGACAGGGAACACGGAACACGCAAGACTAACCACCAACACTAACCACAGCAAACCACGATAAACCACAATGACAGCACAAGGAACAAAGGAAGACGAGGGCTTAAATAACAAACACAACGAGGAACAGCTGAGACACATTAGGGGAGGGAACAGCAATCAACACAGGAGGGAAACACAGGGAAACACCCACACCCTGACAGTACCCCCCCCTTAAGGGTCGACTCCCAGGCGACCCACGACCAGCAAAGAAAGTCAAACCCAAAACGGGTGGGTGGAGGGGCGCCAGGAGGGGGGAATCAAAAAAAATGGACTGCGGCAGAGCCGAGGGACGTCAGGCGGGCGGCCAGAAAACTGCCCCAGGGCATGGCAGGGAGCCTCAGGCGGACGGCCTGGGGGGCAAGCAGAGGCAGAGTGAAGGCGGAACCCTTCAGGAGGCCGGCGGTAAGGACGATGAGGGCTCAGTCCCTCAGGAGACCTGCAGTGGCACCGAACCCCCTCAGAAGGCCGGCAGCGGTGAAGGCGGAACCCTTCAGGAGGCCGGCGAAGGCGAGGTAGAGGGCGGGTCCCCTCAAGAGGGAGGCCCGGTAGAGGGCGGGTCCCCTCAGGAGGAAGGCCCGGTAGAGGGCGGGTCCCCTCAGGAGGAAGGCCCGGTAGAGGGCGGGTCCCCTCAGGAGGCAGGCCAGGTAGAGGGCGGGTCCCCTCAAGAGGGAGGCCAGGTAGAGGGCGGGTCCCTTCAGGAGGAAGGCCAGGTAGAGGGCGGGTCCCCTCAGGAGGAAGGCCAGGTAGAGGGCGGGTCCCCTCAGGAGGAAGGCCAGGCAGAGGGCGGGTCCCCTCAGGAGGAAGGCCAGGTAGAGGGCGGGTCCCCTCAGGAGGAAGGCCAGGTAGAGGGCGGGCCCCCTCAGGAGGAAGGCCAGGTAGAGGGCGGGTCCCCTCAGGAGGAAGGCCAGGTAGAGGGCGGGTCCCCTCAGGAGGAAGGCCAGGTAGAGGGCGGGTCCCCTCAGGAGGCAGGCCAGGTAGAGGGCGGGTCCCCTCAGGAGGAAGGCCAGGTAGAGGGCGGGTCCCCTCAGGAGGCAGGCCAGGTAGAGGGCGGGTCCCCTCAGGAGGCAGGCCAGGTAGAGGGCGGGTCCCCTCTGGTGGACAGGGTAGAGGGCGGGTCCCCTCTGGTGGAAGGCCTTGAAGGGGAACCCCCCTCGGGAAGGAGTGGAGGAGGGCCCCCACAGGCAGGAGCGGAGGGCGTGCCTCCCCTGGACGGTCTGGAGGGCGGGCCCCCTCAGGCAGGAGCGGAGGGCGGACCACCTCAAGCAGGCGAAGAGGCCGGTCCCCCTCTGGAAGGCTAGGAGTGGGCTCAGGAACAGGACAGGGCTCGGGGACCGGAGTCGGTGCGGGAGCTGGAGTACCAGGAGGAACCGGGTGGCACCCCCAACCCTTACAGCGCTCCATTGTCTTCCTTGTTTTGGCTACCAAATCCTCCAACTTACGGTCAAATTGAGCGTCCGCTGGGTCCCATAGTGGTGCTGTCATTCTGTTAAGGAACTGCGGGTGCATGCAGGCAGGTAGGACCCAAACGCAGACGGTTTCAGGAAACGGCACTTTATTCAAGCCTAAAGGCTAAGGCACAGGAATCAGGGAACTCGGGAGACAACTCGGAACTCGGGAGACTACAGGGAACTCGGAAGACGACAGGGAACACGGAACACGCAAGACTAACCACCAACACTAACCACAGCAAACCACGATAAACCACAATGACAGCACAAGGAACAAAGGAAGACGAGGGCTTAAATAACAAACACAACGAGGAACAGCTGAGACACATTAGGGGAGGGAACAGCAATCAACACAGGAGGGAAACACAGGGAAACACCCACACCCTGACAATAGGGCCATACTCCACCATTTGGAAGTAGTTTTGAGCAAAATCAACCATGTAAAGTCAAAAACACATTGTCTGTCAAAAAGTGATTCTGGCGCTCTGAAAAGCATTTTGCAGGCATAAAAACAAGAAACGTTGATATCTCTGTCAATTTCAATGCAAACGTGTTACTAAGCTTACTAAAGGGTTATTGGGCCATACTAAACCATTTGGAAGTGGAATACATTCGTTTTGAGTGAAATCAACAATGTGAGGTCAAAAACACGTTGTTGGTCGAAAAGTGATTCTGGCGCTCTGAAAAGCATTTTGCAGGCATAAAAACAAGAAACGTTGATATCTCTGTCAATTTCAATGCAAACGTGTTACTAAGCTCAGCAATGGGTTATAGGGCCATACTCCACCATTTGGAAGTAGTTTTGAGCAAAATCAACCATGTAAAGTCAAAAACACGTTGTTGGTCGAAAAGTGATTCTGGCGCTCTGAAAAGCATTTTGCAGGCATAAAAACAAGAAACGTTGATATCTCTGTCAATTTCAATGCAAACGTGTTACTAAGCTCAGCAATGGGTTATAGGGCCATACTCCACCATTTGGAAGTAGTTTTGAGCAAAATCAACCATGTAAAGTCAAAAACACGTTGTTGGTCGAAAAGTGATTCTGGCGCTCTGAAAAGCATTTTGCAGGCATAAAAACAAGAAACGTTGATATCTCTGTCAATTTCAGTTCAAACGTGTTACTAAGCTTACTAAAGGGTTATTGGGCCATACTAAACCATTTGGAAGTGGAATACATTCGTTTTGAGTGAAATCAACAATGTGAGGTCAAAAACACGTTGTTGGTCGAAAAGTGATTCTGGCGCTCTGAAAAGCATTTTGCAGGCATAAAAACAAGAAACGTTGATATCTCAGTCAATTTCAATGCAAACGTGTTACTAAGCTCAGCAATGGGTTATAGGGCCATACTCCACCATTTGGAAGTAGTTTTGAGCAAAATCAACCATGTAAAGTCAAAAACACGTTGTTGGTCGAAAAGTGATTCTGGCGCTCTGAAAAGCATTTTGCAGGCATAAAAACAAGAAACGTTGATATCTCTGTCAATTTCAATGCAAACGTGTTACTAAGCTCAGCAATGGGTTATAGGGCCATACTCCACCATTTGGAAGTAGTTTTGAGCAAAATCAACCATGTAAAGTCAAAAACACGTTGTTGGTCGAAAAGTGATTCTGGCGCTCTGAAAAGCATTTTGCAGGCATAAAAACAAGAAACGTTGATATCTCTGTCAATTTCAGTTCAAACGTGTTACTAAGCTTACTAAAGGGTTATTGGGCCATACTAAACCATTTGGAAGTGGAATACATTCGTTTTGAGTGAAATCAACAATGTGAGGTCAAAAACACGTTGTTGGTCGAAAAGTGATTCTGGCGCTCTGAAAAGCATTTTGCAGGCATAAAAACAAGAAACGTTGATATCTCTGTCAATTTCAATGAAAACGTGTTACTAAGCTCAGCAATGGGTTATAGGGCCATACTCCACCATTTGGAAGTAGTTTTGAGCAAAATCAACCATGTAAAGTCAAAAACACGTTGTTGGTCGAAAAGTGATTCTGGCGCTCTGAAAAGCATTTTGCAGGCATAAAAACAAGAAACGTTGATATCTCTGTCAATTTCAGTTCAAACGTGTTACTAAGCTTACTAAAGGGTTATTGGGCCATACTAAACCATTTGGAAGTGGAATACATTCGTTTTGAGTGAAATCAACAATGTGAGGTCAAAAACACGTTGTTGGTCGAAAAGTGATTCTGGCGCTCTGAAAAGCATTTTGCAGGCATAAAAACAAGAAACGTTGATATCTCAGTCAATTTCAATGCAAACGTGTTACTAAGCTCAGCAATGGGTTATAGGGCCATACTCCACCATTTGGAAGTAGTTTTGAGCAAAATCAACCATGTAAAGTCAAAAACACGTTGTTGGTCGTAAAGTGATTCTGGCGCTCTGAAAAGCATTTTGCAGGCATAAAAACAAGAAACGTTGATATCTCTGTCAATTTCAGTTCAAACGTGTTACTAAGCTTACTAAAGGGTTATTGGGCCATACTAAACCATTTGGAAGTAGTTTTGAGCAAAATCAACCATGTAAAGTCAAAAACACATTGTCTGTCAAAAAGTGATTCTGGCGCTCTGAAAAGCATTTTGCAGGCATAAAAACAAGAAACGTTGATATCTCTGTCAATTTCAGTTCAAACGTGTTACTAAGCTTACTAAAGGGTTATTGGGCCATACTAAACCATTTGGAAGTGGAATACATTCGTTTTGAGTGAAATCAACAATGTGAGGTCAAAAACACGTTGTTGGTCGAAAAGTGATTCTGGCGCTCTGAAAAGCATTTTGCAGGCATAAAAACAAGAAACGTTGATATCTCTGTCAATTTCAATGCAAACGTGTTACTAAGCTCAGCAATGGGTTATAGGGCCATACTCCACCATTTGGAAGAAGTTTTGAGCAAAATCAACCATGTAAAGTCAAAAACACGTTGTTGGTCGAAAAGTGATTCTGGCGCTCTGAAAAGCATTTTGCAGGCATAAAAACAAGAAACGTTGATATCTCTGTCAATTTCAATGCAAACGTGTTACTAAGCTCAGCAATGGGTTATAGGGCCATACTCCACCATTTGGAAGTAGTTTTGAGCAAAATCAACCATGTAAAGTCAAAAACACGTTGTTGGTCGAAAAGTGATTCTGGCGCTCTGAAAAGCATTTTGCAGGCATAAAAACAAGAAACGTTGATATCTCTGTCAATTTCAGTTCAAACGTGTTACTAAGCTTACTAAAGGGTTATTGGGCCATACTAAACCATTTGGAAGTGGAATGCATTCGTTTTGAGTGAAATCAACAATGTGAGGTCAAAAACACGTTGTTGGTCGAAAAGTGATTCTGGCGCTCTGAAAAGCATTTTGCAGGCATAAAAACAAGAAACGTTGATATCTCTGTCAATTTCAATGCAAACGTGTTACTAAGCTCAGCAATGGGTTATAGGGCCATACTCCACCATTTGGAAGTAGTTTTGAGCAAAATCAACCATGTAAAGTCAAAAACACATTGTCTGTCAAAAAGTGATTCTGGCGCTCTGAAAAGCATTTTGCAGGCATAAAAACAAGAAACGTTGATATCTCTGTCAATTTCAATGCAAACGTGTTACTAAGCTTACTAAAGGGTTATTGGGCCATACTAAACCATTTGGAAGTGTAATACATTCGTTTTGAGTGAAATCAACAATGTGAGGTCAAAAACACGTTGTTGGTCGAAAAGTGATTCTGGCGCTCTGAAAAGCATTTTGCAGGCATAAAAACAAGAAACGTTGATATCTCTGTCAATTTCAATGCAAACGTGTTACTAAGCTCAGCAATGGGTTATAGGGCCATACTCCACCATTTGGAAGTAGTTTTGAGCAAAATCAACCATGTAAAGTCAAAAACACATTGTCTGTCAAAAAGTGATTCTGGCGCTCTGAAAAGCATTTTGCAGGCATAAAAACAAGAAACGTTGATATCTCTGTCAATTTCAGTTCAAACGTGTTACTAAGCTTACTAAAGGGTTATTGGGCCATACTAAACCATTTGGAAGTGGAATACATTCGTTTTGAGTGAAATCAACAATGTGAGGTCAAAAACACGTTGTTGGTCGAAAAGTGATTCTGGCGCTCTGAAAAGCATTTTGCAGGCATAAAAACAAGAAACGTTGATATCTCTGTCAATTTCAGTTCAAACGTGTTACTAAGCTTACTAAAGGGTTATTGGGCCATACTAAACCATTTGGAAGTGGAATACATTCGTTTTGAGTGAAATCAACAATGTGAGGTCAAAAACACGTTGTTGGTCGAAAAGTGATTCTGGCGCTCTGAAAAGCATTTTGCAGGCATAAAAACAAGAAACGTTGATATCTCTGTCAATTTCAATGCAAACGTGTTACTAAGCTCAGCAATGGGTTATAGGGCCATACTCCACCATTTGGAAGTAGTTTTGAGCAAAATCAACCATGTAAAGTCAAAAACACGTTGTTGGTCGAAAAGTGATTCTGGCGCTCTGAAAAGCATTTTGCAGGCATAAAAACAAGAAACGTTGATATCTCTGTCAATTTCAGTTCAAACGTGTTACTAAGCTTACTAAAGGGTTATTGGGCCATACTAAACCATTTGGAAGTGGAATGCATTCGTTTTGAGTGAAATCAACAATGTGAGGTCAAAAACACGTTGTTGGTCGAAAAGTGATTCTGGCGCTCTGAAAAGCATTTTGCAGGCATAAAAACAAGAAACGTTGATATCTCTGTCAATTTCAATGCAAACGTGTTACTAAGCTCAGCAATGGGTTATAGGGCCATACTCCACCATTTGGAAGTAGTTTTGAGCAAAATCAACCATGTAAAGTCAAAAACACATTGTCTGTCAAAAAGTGATTCTGGCGCTCTGAAAAGCATTTTGCAGGCATAAAAACAAGAAACGTTGATATCTCTGTCAATTTCAATGCAAACGTGTTACTAAGCTCAGCAATGGGTTATAGGGCCATACTCCACCATTTGGAAGTAGTTTTGAGCAAAATCAACCATGTAAAGTCAAAAACACGTTGTTGGTCGAAAAGTGATTCTGGCGCTCTGAAAAGCATTTTGCAGGCATAAAAACAAGAAACGTTGATATCTCTGTCAATTTCAATGCAAACGTGTTACTAAGCTCAGCAATGGGTTATAGGGCCATACTCCACCATTTGGAAGTAGTTTTGAGCAAAATCAACCATGTAAAGTCAAAAACACATTGTCTGTCAAAAAGTGATTCTGGCGCTCTGAAAAGCATTTTGCAGGCATAAAAACAAGAAACGTTGATATCTCTGTCAATTTCAGTTCAAACGTGTTACTAAGCTTACTAAAGGGTTATTGGGCCATACTAAACCATTTGGAAGTGGAATACATTCGTTTTGAGTGAAATCAACAATGTGAGGTCAAAAACACGTTGTTGGTCGAAAAGTGATTCTGGCGCTCTGAAAAGCATTTTGCAGGCATAAAAACAAGAAACGTTGATATCTCTGTCAATTTCAGTTCAAACGTGTTAATAAGCTTACTAAAGGGTTATTGGGCC